>NC_059381.1:2261527-2524027 GCF_019703515.2 Myxocyprinus asiaticus | reverse complement strand
TTTCGGACAGTTCATGTAAATGAACCGATTAAAATAAACGATTCCGTTATATTTAGCGTAGGGAACTGCGATTCTTTCGGACACTTCATGTAAATGAACCGATTAAAATAAGCGATTCCGTTATATTTAGCGTAGGGAACTGCAATTCTTTCGGACACTTGATGTAAATGAACCGATTAAAATAAATGATTCCATTATATTTAGCGTTGGGAACTCCGATTCATTTTAGTGAGTCGGTTCTTTCGGACAGTTCATGTAAATGAACCGATTAAAATAAACGATTCCGTTATATTTAGCGTAGGGAACTGCGATTCTTTCGGACACTTCATGTAAATGAACCGATTAAAATAAGCGATTCCGTTATATTTAGCGTAGGGAACTGCAATTCTTTCGGACACTTGATGTAAATGAACCGATTAAAATAAATGATTCCGTTATATTTAGCGTTGGGAACTCCGATTCATTTTAGTGAGTCGGTTCTTTCGGACAGTTCATGTAAATGAACCGATTAAAATAAACGATTCCGTTATATTTAGCGTAGGGAACTGCAATTCTTTCGGACACTTCATGTAAATGAACCGATTAAAATAAATGATTCCGTTATATTTAGCGTTGGGAACTCCGATTCATTTTAGTGAGTCGGTTCTTTCGGACAGTTCATGTAAATGAACCGATTAAAATAAACGATTCCGTTATATTTAGCGTAGGGAACTGTTCAAGTAGTCTTTCGGACACTTCATGTAAATGAACCGATTAAAATAAATGATTCCGTTATATTTAGCGTTGGGAACTCCAATTCATTTTAGTGAGTCGGTTCTTTCGGACAGTTCATGTAAATTAACCGATTAAAATAAAGATTCCTTTATATTCAGCGTTGGGAACTCCGGTTCATTTTAGTGAGTCGGTTCTTTCGGACAGTTCATGTAAATGAACCGATTAAAATAAACGATTCCGTTATATTTAGCGTAGGGAACTGCGATTCTTTCGGACACTTCATGTAAATGAACCGATTAAAATAAACGATTCCGTTATATTTAGCGTTGGGAATTCTGATTCATTTTAGTGAGTCGCTTCTCCGGACAGTTCATGTAAATGAACCGATTAAAATAAACGATTCCGTTATATTTAGCGTTGGGAACTCCGGTTCATTTTAGTGAGTCGGTTCTTTCGGACAGTTCATGTAAATGAACCAGTTAAAATAAACGATTCCTTTATATTCAGCGTTGGGAACTGCGATTCTTTCAGACACTTCATGTAAATGAACCGATTAAAATAAACGATTCCGTTATATTTAGCTTTGGGAACTCTGATTCATTTTAGTGAGTCAGTTCTTTTGGACACTTCATGTAAATGAACCAATTAAAATAAACGATTCCATTATATTTAGCGTTGGGAACTCTGATTCATTTTAGTGAGTCGGTTCTTTCGGACAGTTCATGTAAATGAACCGATTAAAATACAGTGATACTGTAGTATCAGTACAGTAACCATGGCTTACTAGTAGCTAACTACTTTTTTTGAAGATCAAGTTGAGTGTAGTTTAACTAACTTAAGTTATATGTAGCTTGTAACTTGGGAAGCTACAGTTTCAAGTAGCTTTCCCAACACTGACCATAGTGTCACCAAACAGAATTGGGAAAATAGTGACTGTTTTCTAACAGGTTTCCTGAAAACTCCTCTCCCGTCAGCCATTAGCCTGTTTTCATGAGTGCTACAATTTGTATTTAAAAAGTATCTGATTGTTTATTGGTCTGGTGATCATTTTGGGCGAACTATCCCTTAAGTAAATTCACTGTTTAGTAGTAGTTTGAGAAGCAGCTTTTAGGAGCAACATCAGAGATGCCAAAATAATAAAAGTACACATTTTGCCATTGATAAGTGCTGATCCGTGCTTTCCTCCCCATCACTGTTAAGGTGCCTTTTTATGTCAACAGCTGATAAGACATGATGATGAAGTGATTACCATGCAAAAATTCTCTTTCACTTCATCTTTTGGTGTTTTACCAACCATGAATTCCAATAAATAAGCACAAACAATTGTACGTGACATCTGTCTGTATGTTCTCAGGTCAGAAAGCAAGAAGAAATGAGTCGACGAAATGTTGTTCCCAGTTGCCGCACCTGTCTCCTGTTACAAACATTGACTGTGAGTGTTTTAATTTTATGTAATTACTTCAAATCCCACCACAGTATTTGTGCTGACTCAGTGTTCTTATAGACTTAGAAAGTGACTGTAAAGGCATTTGAGACAATGAGGTACTTAATTATTTAAATCATCATCATGTAAGTGGCACAACTCAAACAACTCATGCGCTATATTCCAAGTCTTTTGAAGCCATATGATAGCTTTTTGTCTCATTAACAAGCATAGATTTTCAGGAAATAACAGCTTAAATTTAGGTCTGTACATCACGAAATGCTACTGTATGACTTCAGAAGACTTGGAATATAGTGGAAAAGTTGTATGGAATGACATGAGGGTGAGTAAATAATGACAGAATTTTCATTTTTGGGTGAACTATTCTATACAATATATAAGTTTTTACATACTGAAGAATATTTCTCATATCTAATTCAATGTTTTGGCTCCTTCTTTCACAGCATTACTGACAGTAGACGAGAATAGACCAGATACATGTGACACAATTTTAGAAGGTAAAGTTTCATTTATTTTTTTTAACCCCTTAAACTTAAACCGCCGGCGGGTCCAAAGGGGGGCGCTATATCACGAAAAAAGTTTACGCTTAAAAAGTCTCTGTATACATAAGTCAGGCATATGAGGTATCAGTTGAAAGCTTAGAATCTAAACTTTCCAGAGATATCTATCACTTCTGCATTTATGTTACATAAAATAACAAAATAAGGCCTCAAAACATTCGCGTTGAAAATTAGTGCCCCCTAGAGGTAACGGGTAGAAATATTTATCTGAAATTAAAAGTCCTTCACATAGCACCTAAATAGACAAGTCATATATCAAATGAAAGCTTTCATTCTCAGGAATGTGATTGTACAGTTAATTTTGTTACCCTAAAACCACAGTTCAAAAGATTTTCAAAAGACATGAAGGTGAGAAAATGATGAGAGAATTTTCATTTTTGGGTGAACGATTTATGATTTAACGATTTTTTAGATTTATGCTTATGATATATTCTCTGAAAACAATTCTCTATATGTCATGAAATTTTGCTTTTCAAGTCATTTTTCAAGTCATCAGGGCCTTTCATTCTTGTGCTAGAAATTATCAGAAGACAGCAAATACACACACACACACACACAAAATAATTTAAGATTTACGCATTTTGATTTTATAACAAAATTCCATCAAATTGAAAGAAAACAAAAACTAAATATTTGAAGTGTTATTAATTTAATTAAAAATGTCACTATTCAATTTGATGGAATTTTGTTATGAATTGGCTAAAATATTTTTTGAGTGAACTTTTACTATTACCGTTGTTTTCATTGATGATTTTTGACATTTGTTATGAAATTAAAATGCGTACATCTTAAAAATAGGCAGAAATGAGGGGTCTGGGTAGCTCAGCAAGTACTGATGCTGACTATCACCCCTGGAGTCGCAAGTTCGAATCCCATGGTGTGCTGAGTGACTCCAGCCAGGTCTCCTAAGCAACCAAATTGGCCCGGTTGCTAGGGAGGGTAGAGTCACATGGGGTAACCTCCTCGTGGTCACTATAATGTGGTTCTCGCTCTCAGTGGGGCACGTGGTGAGTTGGGCGTGGATGCCGCGGAGAATAGCGTGAAGCCTCTACATGCGCTAAGTCTCCGCGGTAACGCGCTCAACAAGCCATGTGATAAGATGCGCGGATTGACGGTCTCAGACGCGGAGGCGACTGAGATTCGTCCTTGAGGCGAGTCACTACACCACCACAAGGACTTAGAGCGCATTGGGAATTGGGCATTCCAAATTGGGTTGAAAAAAATAAATGAAAAAATAAGCAGAAATATTTTTTGATATAAGGCTTTTGAAGACAAGAAAGATCAATGTTAAGCATTCATACAGCAAGCAAAAATAAATCTAATCATACGCAATTATTTGCTTATAAATAAAATTTTTATGTAATTTTAAATCTTATGAAACTTAATAATTTTCATGCTATATCAATAATAAAATCACTAGCTTAGTGAAAACCTTTAGTATCTATATTTTTAGGTGAGTATCAGTACTCTCGATACAAAATCAGTATCAAAAGTACTGTCACTTTAAGATCGATTCTTTCATATAAAAATGCTGTGCAGTTTTTAGGTTTTGTTTGCAGTTTATAAATGTATATTTCATGTAAAGTTGATTTAATACCAGTGTTGGGTAAGTTACTAAAAAAGTAATCCACTTCAAATTACTTATTATTTTTCCAAAAATTATAATCAGATTACTTTACTGATTAGCTCATTGAAAAAAGTAATCACATTACTAATTACTTTACTTTTAAGTTACTTTCTAAAACACTTGTCACAAACACCTTGTTAATTGTCGCACACCCTTCAGCTGTCACAGAAACACAAACAGACGTGCATATGAACATATGAATTCACATTTTAATTGCATTAGACATAAATAATATATTTTTAGAAATATTTGTAACCCAAGTAATGTACTTAAAAGTAATTACTTTCATTGAAAGTCAGTAATTTGATAATGTAATGTGTTACACTACTTGTGCCTAAAAGTAATTCGATTACAGTAACTAGTTATTTTGTAATCCAAATACACCCAACACTGTTTAATACACAGCACACCAGTCACCGGTTACTAAAGTTATCCTCTGGGTTACCACAACAAAGATGAAACAAATAAGGAAAGGTGAAACAGTTTTTCCCCAGAACAGCTAAACAAATGAACACAGTACTTACTCATAGATTAACACGGCACAATAAAACAAACACAAACCATTTGACGTATAACACACACTGTAAATGAGTTCCATGTTAAACCACATCATCCCTACATCTTGTTTCCAGGGAAGGACAATCTCTGAATATTGCATCCGTTCTGCCTGATAAGAGATAAACTATCCTGCTGTTGGGAGAACCAGGCAGCAGCAAAACCACCGTAGCCCAAATAATGTCCTCCTGCTGGGTTCAGAGTATCACGACAGACCCCTTCAACATTCACCGACTCCAGCTGGTCGTGCTGGTAGACTGTAGTGAAGCACAAGGAGATTTTTTTGCAAGTGGTCAAATCAAGCATTACTTATGAAAAACAGTTAGACGAGTGTGATCTGAAAGAGACGCTTTTGGGACCGGCGGACTGTTTAGTAATTCTGGATGGCTATCGAGAGAGGAATACAGACTTGGATGAAATGCTCAGGACATTTCTAACAGAGCATCAGACTTGTAGGGTTTTGGTGACGTCCCATCCAGGCGAGTGTCCAGCCTTGGAGAACAGAGTCAGGACAGTTTTGCAACCTATTCCGAGACCGGAAAACTTTGGATTATGAACTTCACTTGATGGACAAATAGAAGATCATATGCATTTCATGTTTGTACAGACTTTGATCCTGATATGTAATTTTTTATGTTGCTATATTGATAAATATGTACATGAATCTTTAACAATGATCTTGATTGTCTTCAAAAGTCTTATATCAGTCAAAAAATATTTCTGCCTATTTTTAAGATTTACGCACTTCAATTTCATAACAAAATTTCATCAAATTAAATTGTTAAATTATTTCTTTTGTGTGTGTGTGTGTGTGTGTACACTACATCATTATTCTTGCCTTGTTTTGCAGTAAAATATTGTAAAAAACAAAAAAAAACGATCCTTGAAAAGAAGAATCGCATGATATTAAGACTTGTTTTCAGAGCATATATGTTAAAATACATTTATTTTCTAGTTTTAAGCATAAATCTATTTCAGTTTATTAAGGTTTATACTTAAAGCATGAAAAATCAACTTGTCAATGAGCTAAGAAAAACATCATGCAAGATAAATTCTTAATATTTTATGCAGTTTTGCACCTTACATTATTTTGTCTTGTTTTGAAGATGTTTTTTTTACTGGAAAACCAGACAAAAATGAATTTGAAAATGATCTTTGCAGTGTAGAGCAATGTTATCATCTGGCAATGCTTGAATTCAGTTGTATATTTCAAAGACCAAGTATAAGAAAAGTGAAATGAAAACTTGATAATAAAACATTATTGCTACATACTTGTTATATAACAGTAATACATAGCTGTGGTTTAACTGTTACAGGAATAAAGCAGGTTAGGTTTACATTTACATTTACATTTAGTTATTTAACAAGCAATTTGTCATACAAATTTCAACAACATCTACAGTGTTGTACTGCCAAGCTCTCACAGTGCCTGGAGTAGTATAGGTGCTAGCACAGAAGAAAGAGACAAAGACGTTTTTGTGTGTGTGTGTGTACAGTAAGTGCAAGTTAAGTTCAATAGTAAGTGCAGTTAGTGTGGGGTGGTTAAGTGCTCGTGAAACAGATGTGTTTTCAGCTGGTTCTTGAATGTTGAGAAGGTGACAACAGTTTGTGTGAAGGTTGGAAGTTCATTCCACAACAAAGGTGCAGAGAAAGTGAACGATCGTGAAATAGACTTTGTGATGGGAGCACCAGGCGCTGCTTGTTCACAGACTGCAGAGAGCGAGTTGGAGCATAGACATGTAGAAGTGAATTGAAGTAAGAGGGTGCGGTTCCATTGGCTGTCCTGAAGGCCAGATTCAAAACCTTGAATTTAACACCTCTCCAGGAGACCTTGAAAGATCTGCCAATGAGGTATGATTCAACCCATCCAAGTGCGGTTCCTGTGATGCCCAGATCAGAGAGGGTGAACGGGAGGATCTTGGGGTTCACTGTGTCGAAGGCAGCAGACAAATTCATTGAGTTGCCCAATCAGTGGGAGAGAGATAACAGGAGGAGTCGGAAATGCCAGAGAGAGAGAGAGAGAGATGCACGAAGCAGTGTTTTGTGTGCGTGCTTTTGCTATGTTTCAGTTCAGTGTTTTATGTTGAATTAAAGTCTTTTTGATTGTTAATCCGGTTCCTGCTCCCTCCTTTCCCGTTGAACGAGAGGCTTGTCTGCCACAGTAATATTGATGGAGAGGCAGCTTGCATAAGATGGGAGGGGATAGGGTCAAGTGGACAGGTGGTAGGACGTTAGAAAGAAGCACTTTGGAGACCTCAGTCTCGGAGAGAGGAGAGAAAGAGGAAAACAGAGGATGGGATGTTGGAAGAGAGTAGCTGTGGGTGTTAGGTGTAGAGAATTGGCTGCTGATGCTCGCTACTTTGTCAGTAAAATAATGTGGCAAAGTCATCAGCAGTCAGAGAAGTAGTAGGATGTGGTGGAGGAGGATAGAGAAGGGATGAGAAAGTTGAAAATAGTTTATGGGAATCTGAAGTGTTACTGATCTTGTTCTGGTAATAATCAATTTTAGCAGCAGAAACTGTAGCGGAAAAAGAGGAGAGAAATTATTGATACAGGTCAGCAGGGTCTTTTGGCTTGTGCTACTTTCTTGCCGTCAGCTCGGTTCAGTGATCACGAAGTGTCTCCGACAGCAAAGGGCTGGAGGGTGTGGCACGTGCTGGCCTGGAGGTAAGAGGACAGACACTATCAAGACAAGAAGTTAATGTTGAGCAAAGAGCATTTGTAGCTTCATTTAAATCAAGTGAAAATAAATGGTTAGTGTAGGATGGGAAACAGAGACAATGAAAAAGAAGCGAGTGGGTGAGAGAGAGCGAAGGTTGCATGGAAGGAGACCTTAGGTGGAGTGAGAGGTAAAGAAGAAAGGAGAGTGAGAGAAAAGTGGATGAAGAAATGGTCAGAGAAATGTTGAGGAGTAACAAGGGAATTAGTGGTGATACAATTACGAGTAAGGATGAGATCTAGCCGTTTCCCTGCTCTGTGAGTTGCAGGGGTGTGTCTTATAAGGTCAAATGAGGTCAGAAGAGCTAGAAAGTCAGCTTCTTGAGGTTTGTCTAGGTGGATGTTGAAGTCCCCAAGGACCACCAGCGGAGTGCCATCCTCAGGTAATGAGGACAGCAGTGCATCTAGCTCTTCAACTAAGTTGCCTAGTTGACCTGGGGGGGCGATAGATGACCAAAAAGTTTTTTTTTTTTTTTGCAGGATTAGTGGCAGTAATGGCATGATATTCAAAAGTTGTGTTATTGCAGAGAGATGAGAATTAATGAATTTCCAAGAGTTTACAACATATTGTCACATTGTCATTACTCACTAACCATTTAGACTGAACATCAGATAAATCAGCTTATAAATGTTTTAAACTTGACTGCACTTTACTATATATATATATATATTCATTTGTTGATAGTATGTCATGATTTTGATAAGAACTGCAAGTGTAAACTTTTGTACTTTCATTCTCCTGTTGTTAACAGTATATTAAAAGTGTTATTTTTTAAAGCGTTTTGCAGCTGATTTTATGGAGTTACATGCATGCAAGAGCTTTGCAGAATGTCTTTTCTTGCATTCTCAAATACTGCTTGCATTGTGTTTGTTTCACTTTCATTATGGTTTGATACTCAACAGGATTAACTTCCATTTCTGAGAAATAACACTCAGCTTTAACTGGCAGTGAAGAAGGGGAAGCACATGTTTCCCGTAAAGGGAGGCCCAAAATTAAAAAAAAAAAAAAAAGTTTTCTGGATGCAATGTATTAGCTATAACACAAGTGCAGAAAGTTGATCTTCTCAAACTGTTATGACACAAAGCAAGAACAGGATGAAAGACAGACAAAAAGCATCTGAACAAAGATAAAAGCTTTTAAGAACAGCAACAGATGAACAGACAGATAAACCAATAACTTTATTGATCACAGATGAACATTTCAGCTGAAAAAAAGCAAAATATTTGTAAAGTGTAAAAAAATCCCCACCAAATACACAGACTGTGAAAAGTAACAATGTGCATATTCTACTTTAAATAGTTGATGTGATCATTAAAGGAATTTTGTCAAATACAAGTTAAGCTAAATTAACAGCATTTGTGGCATAATGTTACCGGAAAAGACATACAAACTAATTTCGACTCACCACTTGTTTATTTAAAGATCGCAGTAACAGTAAGGCTTACAGTGGAAGTGAATGGGGCCAGTCCATAAACAATAAAGTATTTATTTTATTTTTTATTTTTTTTTCTTCGTTTTAGTTGCTTATTAACCTTACTGTATAAAGTTATATCCAATATCAGTATTATAGGGTTTCGTTGCCATGGCAACGAAGTTGTCATATTGGATATAACTTTACACAGATGCAGTTAGTAAGTGATTTTATCACACTAGTCTTGTGGTTATATGCGCTTTTGAAACAGAGAGTACTGTAATGCCCTTCAAACTTTAATGTGATATTAAAACCAACAAAATTCAAGAAACAAACAAGCAGAAACTTGTAAGAATTTTTTTTAAATTATTTATTTATTTATTTTTTTAATTAAAATTACCTGGTTGCATAAGTGTGCACACCCTTTTAAAATGGGGCATATGACTCTGTTTGGAATTAACCTATCACATTCAGACTCTTACTCAGAAGTAATTATAATCCTCCGGTCATCAACTAAGTGATGCTGATTAACCCTGAAAAAAAAATCAGCTGTTTCTGTAAGACTTTCTTGGCATCTTCTTGGTTGCATCTTCATGGTCCGATAAGAACTTACAAAAGATGTGCGGGATCTCATTGTGAACAGGAACCAATCAGGAGAGGGGTACAAAAGAATGTCCAAAACATTAGATGTGCCATGGAACACCGTGAAGGCCATCACCAACAAGTGGTGAAAATGGGGCACCACAATGGCATTCCAAAGAACAGAGCGCCCATCAAACATTGATGAAAAATCTTTAATACAGAAGAACATTTATCTGGGAGGCTGTCAAGAGGCCTACAGCAACATTAAAGGAGCTGAAAGAATATCTGACAAGGATTGGTCGCTAAATGCATATGACAACAATATCCCATATTCATTTGTCTGGGCTATAGGGTAGGATGGCAGGATGGAAGCCATTACTCATAAAAATGTGCCAAAACGTTTATCCAATCATCCAAATCCATGTAGCAAAATGTTTTATAGTCTGATGAAACCAAGATAGAACTTTTTCGCCATAATTTTAAAGGTATGTTTGGCGCAGAAAAAAAGACCACTCATCACCCAAACAACGCCATACCCATGGGGATGCATGGTGGTGGAAGCATCACCAAATACCAGCTGATTTAAGTCAAATCTAAGTCAACAAAGGAATGGCTTCAGAAGAAGATCAAGGTTTTGAAGTGGCACAGCCGGAAACTTGTGAAATGACTTTGAAAAGGGGTGTGAACAGGAATTCCCCTCGCTAAGTTGATTGACTCTTATTCAAAAAGACTGGCTGCTGTATTAAAAGCAAAAGATGCTTGAGTTTTCATAAAAATGTTCCATTTGATGTTCACTTCAATTTGGTTGATTGCTTTATCACATTGAAGGTGGAAAAAGCTCTGACATGATTTATTTAGGATTCATCTTTTACATCTCAAAAACCTTCAGTTATAACCTATGGGTGAGTAGACTTTTTATGGCCACTTTATAAGTGTTATAGTGTAATGCCACTAAACTCAGAAAAGACAGACGTATCTGGGCATAGAGGGGTTCCCGAGCAGCTCTTAACCACTGATATTTCCTTATTCAAAAACATAAACCAACTAGATAAACCATAAAAAGGCTCTTCTTTTTTGTTTCTTCTGTTTCATGCCTTTGTACATTAACGCCACGCACATCCTGCAAAGTTTTGGGAGTAACAAATGCATCCCCTAAACTGTGTGTGTTTCCAAAAGAGATTCACAGAATTATTATTATTATTATTATTATTATTATTATTATTATTTCTTTATGTCATCTTGATGGAATTTTGTAATGAATGTGAAAACTAAAGACAGTACTAAGAGAATAGTATATAAACGCTACTTTGCAATTGAAATAATACACACTTTTTTCACGTTGCAGTAATGAGAATATCATGATGACCATCTTTTTTGCATTGCTGTAATGAAAATAGGGGGATAAAATGTGCATAATTGTCATGAAAATAATGTCGCAATGTACAAATATCTTAATGGACATTGTAAAGGCATTATAATGCATTAGTGATGTCACCTTACAATGTTACAACATCTCATAAATAACTGTAACCACAATTATAATACATTATAATACTTACCTATTCATAGTTATACCTTAGAGTATAATGCATTATAACAGAAGCAACATCCAGTTTTATCTGCAGAAGTTATAATGCATTATATATATTTGTAATATGTATAATAGGTGTGCTTTAAGTAAAGTGACAAAAGCAATTTCTTCTTATTAAGTCGTTATAAGACATTATAAGTCATGCCGGAATCAGTGTTGGGTAAGTTACTCTAAAAAAAGTAATTAGTGGTAAGTAATTAGATTACTGTACTAATTACTCTGTTTGAAAAGTAATTGCATTATTTATTACTAATTACTTCCTAAAACCCTCATCAACCTCGACCAGATGAAATGTACAAGGATAGACATGAAACTGTTCTTTGAATCCTTTCAAATAAATCATATAAAATCAAATAAATTATTCATGAACTGGCCAAAGAATTTAAAGGGGCAGCGTTAAATTAGAAAACACATCAGATGATTTTAAATTCACTATTGTTTTATATAGAATTGTTCTATAGTCTATACAGTATTTAACGCAATTACATCAGAAGTAACTGTAATTAAATTACTAAAAAAATAAGAGTAATCCCTTACTTTACTTTTTTCAATGAAAAAGTTATTTAATTACAGTAATTAATTACTTAGTAATGCATTACACCCAACACTGGCTGGAAGTTATATACATTACACATGCACAAAATACAAAATGACACATTCAATGTACATTTTGAGATATTACAAAAAACACTTGTAAAGCTACAAGGTTAAAATATATCAGAAACTCTCTATTTCTCTCTCTAATCTTGTTATGTGTAAACACCCAAGAATAATTTTTTTTTATCAAACTGATTCTACAGAATACTGGACTTTTTTCAATAAAATTTAATGTTTGTGCATCTCATTTGGAGACTTATTTTATAAATAACTTCCATTATATAAGTTTGACTTGTATAAGAAGATATTGCTTTTGTAACATTACTTAAAGCAGGTAAAGAGCACTTATAATATGATCACATCATAAAGCCAGTTTACACTATACAGCAATTATACGATTAATTTTATTAACTTCTGCTGTGTTAAAATGGGATGTTGCTTGTGTTATAATGCATTATACTCTAAAGTATAACTATGAATAGGGAAAGTCTTATAATGTATTATAACTGTAGTTATAATTATATATAAGTTATAACTTATTATAAGGTGTATTATGAGACATTAGTCATAATGCAGTATGATGCATGTATAATGCATTATAAATATGGGTGTAAGGGGGTTCAGTGGAAAGGAGGAGGCGAGAACCGGCTTGACAACTTAAATAATAATTTAATAAACAACTTAAACAAAAACACACAACCATAAACACAGCCTGTAATTCTCTCTCTCTCAAACTGTCGTCCCGGCCGACTTTATCCCTCGCGCGCCCCATCAGGCTGATTGGGGACCGGGCGTGCATCATTCCAGCCCGGCACCACCCTCCTTGGCTCTACAATGGGCTTCATAGAAAATGTAACCAACATTTCTAAATTGTTTCTTTTGATTTCAGAGTAAAATAGGACCAGGATATTCAAAGTTCTATTCAAGGTTCAAAGGTTGCACTTTTGTTTTAAGTGTTATTGGGTAAAACGGGATTTATTAATGTGGATGATTTTGCAGATGTGAATGTCTTTGTGTGAAGTTATGTCTTTCCCTCTATCCTTCTTTCTCATTTCCTCTCACAACTACATATTAATTTAAATTTGGTTTACACCATCAATACTGTAGTCTGTCAGAAGTGGCTTTATTTCCATCTGAAATAAGTCTCTTCATCCCTGAGGGTCCGGGGCCCTATTCGTCTCGAGTTAAGATCTGACAAGTGAATGACATCATAACTAAATTCACCATGTGTTCAAAACAAAACAGGATTCTATAATTAGGACATTTCTGTAATACGGCCCCTGGCACCTCTCGTTAGTCATATACAGTGACATAATATATATTATTACTTTCATTGTGCAGTTCAGGTTTTTTTTATTTTTTTTTAATGAATTCTTAGGTGAGAAATGAGTTTGAATTCCCCATATGAAATATGTCCGATTCTTGTACGTGACCCAGCTGCCGGTGTTGGTTAACTTTGGATTTGTGTTCTAAAAGGGCTCAATGGACAACACAGTTGACCTCAAGTCTGTTTACGGTCAGACGGGACTCAGCGGTGCATTCCATGCAACTAATTTTAGACTTCTCTTCACCATTACTGATGGGCATGATGTAACCACAGACTGTGTCTGTGCTTCCTTATTATTTTTTCTTATTTTTTTTTTTTCCTCTTTTCTCCCCAATTTAGAATGCCCAATTCCCACTACTTAGTAGGTCCTCGTGGTGGTGCGGTTATTTGTAAGACACAAAGAGTTGCTGCCTATGTAGAATGTTTCAAATTGGTCACTTACTGAATGGCCTTATAAAGGCAACTGCCTATGTAGGCAGCTAATTTTTTTAAGCTGGGGGCATTAAACCGCATTGTTATAAATGTGATTACATTGATCACATGGGTTTATTTGTCAGATGGGTTGCTTGCTAATTCAGCTCTTAGCAAGCAGAATAAAGAACATCCTAAATAGATTACATCCTCAAGTGAAAGGGCATCAAAGGTATGCAAAAAACATTTATCTTTAAGAGATACACACACATAATGCATATGCAGCAATTCTTTGTGTCACATGCTTCTCACATGAAGTGCATGGGAGACTTAACTCACAACTGATTTTAACTGTTTTCTTGCTAGCTTAGCTAAAAATACAATGGAGTGCAGCAGTGCCTGCCCACTTTTTCAGCCAACTTGGTTCCAGAAGTATTTTTGCTATAGGGATTTCATTAAATCCTTCATAAAAGAGTTGTACACCATGAACCAAAATTAACCAGCTCTGAGGTGAATCACAACATTACAAACTTTGATTTGAAGCTAAAATGTATTTGAAAATCTGACAAAAAGACAAAAGTACATGACTGTGTACTTTACGTCTTTAACTTCCTCGGACCCGAGCATGACTGCTGTGTGCATTTTCCATTTCCCTTTTTGATTTGTAACTAACTTAGTAGCACCTAATAAACAAGCAAAAAAAAAAAATCTTTTTTTTTTTTTTTTTTTTGCTACAGCCCAGGGCATCATGCAGGGGGGCGGCACCATTTTTTTTTAAATGAAGTTGAAATAGCATGGACTGATGGCATCAACAGAAGCATATTCACTCTTAAAAATAAAGGTTCCTTATCAGCATGTATGGTTCCATGAAGAACCTTTAACATCCATGGAACCTTCCCATTGCACGAAAGGTTCTTTGTAGTGGAAAAGGATTCTTTAGACTAGTAAAAGGTTTCTCAAAATGGTTCTTTTAAGAACCTTTCACTGAAAGGTTCTTTGGGGAACCAAAGATGGTTCTTCTATGGTATTGCTGCGAAACACCCTTTTTGGAACCTTTATTTTTAAGAGTGTACCATCCCATTAACAGCCTCTGAGCTCATGGTAGGTTTGTTTTTAAAGATTTATACGTTATTGTTAAAAAAATCTATTTGCTTATGGAGAAAATTAATGGAATTTTTACTTCCGGAACAAAACCGTTGCACTCTATACTCTAAGCATAAAAATACACAAACGTTTTGTGTAAAATGGTCCATTTGACATATTTATGCTATTTTTATTTTATAATGAAATTTTTATGATTTGTGTAAAATATTTGTATTATTATTATTATTATTAATTTTTTATAATTATTTATTCATATTATTTTTTTCCGGTACTGAATGAATTATAAGTATTATTTGCTTTCCAGCCATTTTGAATGGATTTTTTCATTTGCCTGGCACAGGACACATGCAGTGCTGCCTTGGAGTTTAGCAAAAAGAAGGTACCTTGGTAAGCAGCATAATTATAATGCAGCCTTCCTTCTGTCACGAGCAACCTGATGATTCCTTCAAATGCACTGGATTTTGGACCAGAGCCAGTGATGTGCAATTGTGCATACAGACGCACGCCTGTCCAGTCCTGCTTTCAGTTTCCCAGACAGGCCAAATAACATGTTTTTACTATAAACCATTGGCAGACAGATAAATGTTTTCCTGTAGAACTCTCTTTCATAAAAGGCACACAAACACACATCCTCTTTATATCCTGTTGATCAGAAAGAGCCTTTCTTTCTCCAACACTCACACTGTATGAGTCATATATTACCTTGAGAATACAACAGCTGAAGGCCGATTTGTATGAATCAATAAGGAACAAGGAAGGAGTTTCCTCTCAAACAAAAGCACAACTGAAAATTTGTGTCATAATCATGCGGAAAACTTCTTCCTGATTCCTCTGAACTGCGTTTCCCTCCTTGTCTCTTTACTTCCTGGTGTCTTTATATGGACACAATATAGGTGAATGCTTATTGTTGTATAGTTTATTCTATTATTTTATGGTGTGGGATCCAAAAGTTTGAGGCCACATTGAATTTTTACCTATAACATAATTTTATTTCATTTATTGTATTAAAAGAACATGCAAGAGAAAATATGCAAGATTCGGCTCTATTTCTAGATCACTAATGAAAAGCTAACTTTCCTTGCCTCCCCTAAATGAGGGAAATAATAATAAGGAATAAATATCGAAAATCAATAAATAATAATAAAAAAAATAAAAAAACCTGATTCATCTCAATCCTCTCGCTCTTGGAAGAACACAGCAAGTTAGACTGATTTAGTTGTCGTTTTCTGTACAATCATTAACAGCCGCCTGCACAGCAGGGAAGCCAGAGAAGGAAGAACATAAACATGTCAGCACGTTCACAGCCATCACCTCAGTCCTGCACAAACCTACATGACGCCTGAACCACGTGGAGAGATTTTTTATATCGTATTCAAGAAGCTTTTTTGTCAGGAGGGCCTGGGTATCTCAGCGAGTATTGACGCTGACTACCACCCCTGGAGTCACGAGTTCAAATCCAGGGTGTGCTGAGTGACTCCAGCCAGGTCTCCTAAGCAACCAAATTGGCCCGGTTGCTAGGGAGGGTAGAGTCACATGGGGTAACCTCCTCGTGATCGATATAATGTGGTTCTCGCTCTCGGTGAGCTGTGCATGTGTGCCGTGGAGAATAGCGTGAAGTCTCCACATGTGCTAGGTCTCCGCGGTAACGTGTTCAACAAGCCACGTGATAAGATGCGCGGATTCACGGTCTCAAACGCGGAGGCAACTGAGATTCGTCCTCCGCCACCTGGATTGAGGCGAGTCACTATGCCACCATGAGAACTTAGAGTGCATTGGGAATTGGGCATTCCAAATTGGGGAGAAAAGGGGAGGGAAGGGAAAAGTTTTTTTGTCATTAAAAAAACTCATGTATGCAAAAATGTGTGATTCTGTGAAAAATGTAAAGTGCCTTGATCTTTTAAAATAAAACAAATTACTATGAAAACATACTGTTAAAGAGATAGAAATTATGTCATAATTTGCTCACCCTCGTGTTGTTCCAATAAAGCGCAACAGTGCCCGCCCACTTTTTCAGCCGTCTGTGTTCTGGAAGTATTTTCCTCATTAATTTCATCCATATATTTTTATTAAAATCTTACATAAAAGAGTTGTGCACCATGAACCAAACCAACCAGCTCTGAGGTGAATCACAACATCACAAACTTTGTTTTGAGGTAAAAAAGTATTTGGAAATCGGACATAAAGATAAAGGTACAAGGCTGTGTACTTACCGTCTTTCATGAGGGCACAGACTACAATCCCATGAAGCATTGTGAATGATGTCATCGAATAGAAAACTAGGGCATATATAAAACTATTGATTTTAGGTTGTTGATTATAAGTATAGAGACAATATATTTTACTTTTATTGCTAAATAGCCGATATGTACAAATATATAAGTAGTTTAAGGATGAAGAGACACCGACTCGATTACTTCATTCACAGTGCGTCATGGGAGCGTGCGGTCGCTCTGAGGCACGTTTTGTGGTTTTCGTTGCCCGCAGTTCTCTGATTGGTGGATCTTTCTCTGATGTACCATGGGTAATGTAGTTGTTTACCATGAATTATGCTATCAAACACAATTTTTAAACAATGAAGTTGAGATAACGCAGATGAATGGTTTCAACGGAAGCATATACCATCGATGAACAACCTCAAATCTGGAAAAAAAGAATGCAATTCTTATTGCATTTAATGCCCTCAGTGTTCAGCTGCAAATTATGTCAGATGTCATGAGAACTGATCAGAGATTTAATACAGTTCTTATTGTATTTGCTGCCCTCTGTTGCCAAATTATGAGAGACTTCATGATTTTTCACAAACTTTTTAGAGGTGGCATAATTGTAATCTAATAACTGGTCCTAAAATAGGCAATATTAAATAGGCCTACTACACAAACAAAAAGTGTGGCAATATAATTCATTCAGTGGTTCATACATTTATTTATTTTTAAATATCACTTATTACAACAAAATTAATAATGTGTATCTTTACTCGTAATTATACTGATTTAAGTCTCATGAGCCTTAAGTGGCCTATGCGTAACACATTTAATTTTGGAGTCGAACATGACAGAATTAATCAGTTGCATTAAAGGGACAGTTCACCCAAAAATGAAAATTTTCTCATCATTTACTCACCCTCATGCCTTCCCAGATGTGTATGACTTTCTTTCTTCTGTAGAACACAAATTAAGATTTTTAGAAGAATATTTCAGCTCTGTAGGTCCATACAATACAAGTGAATGGTGACCAGACCATTTTAGCTCCAAATATTACATAAAGGAAATCCATATCCAGACTCCAGTGGTTAAATCCATATCTTCAGAAGCAATATGATAGGTGTGAGTTTAAAATGTAAATCCTTTTTTCTACTCTAAATATCTACTTTCACTTTTCAGATGTGAAAGTGACACTAAACAGTCACCACATGTGGCGGTCAGATGTAAAAGTAAAAGTGAAAGTGGAGATTTAGGGTAAAAAAATGACTTACATTTTGATCTGTTTCCCACCCACATCTATGATATCGCTTCTGAAGACATGGCTTTAACTACTGGAGTCATATGGATTATTTTCATGTTTTCTTTATGTGATTTTTGGAGCTACAACGGTCTGATCACCATTTACTTGTATTGTATGGACCAACAGAGCTGAGATATCCTGCTAACAATCATAATTTGTGTTCTGCAGAAGAAAGAAAGTCATACACATCTGGAATGGCATGAGGGTGAGTAAATGATGAGAGAATTTTCAGTTTTGCGTGAACTATCCCTTTAAGAGTTTGGGTTGCAACCCAATTTAGCATGGTTTATTAATTAATTACATTTATAATATTTAATATGTTAAATATCATATGGGTTACAGTGTGAAGAATTTACGTGTTTCCATTGATCATGGTATAAATATTGGGGGGGGGGTTAACCTCACCCCCATCCCCCCTAGAATCTACACCCCTGTCTGTGTGTAATAATGATTTCTATAGGAATCCCTATAATATGCATACTATGGTTTTATAAGTGCATTATAAAGATTTAAACCTCTTTAAACGATAAGAGAGCTTTGATTGCACAACTGCCCAGTTGGTGGCGGCATGCACATGTTCTGCGAACTGTTATACAGTAAAAGAAGAAGACGCATAACATCGTTTATTGTAAATGTTGGGGAATATTTCCATCTTTAAATGAAGAAGTGTTTGAAGGAATTATTCCAGGTTTAACATCTGAAGTCTGCATGATATAATACTGTAATTATGGAGTTTATTAAAGAGGAGAGTGAGAACATGAGTGATCCAGAACACTGCAGAATTAAAAACGAAGATACTGAAGAACAAACAGGTTTGTGTCTGTTCTTAATTCTTCATTAATGACTGCTGAAGAACATGAAGGTGACGAGTATCCGTGCATGCTCAACATGCGTTCTTGCGTTAGGGGCCGTTCACACCGATACGCGTTTTTAACCGTTTCAGTTCTTTTTACCTTTTATATTTTCATCTAGAAAGCATCACATTCTATTTAACATCTGCGAAACATCTTAAAAAGATCAACAAACATTCTAAATCAGAATCTGATGAATGTCTTTTTTGACATCCGAGAGGACACGTCTTATAGACGCATTGCAGATGAGCAAACAACCTAAAAAAAAAAAAAAAAATACGTCTTCCAGATGTAAACACACATTACATTTTCGTCTGGGTGATGTTTTTGTGGTATCTGGGTATGTCCATTAGGGCTGGGTATTGATGCAGATTTCCCCATTCGATTCCGGTTCTCAAGCTCGCGATTCGATTTGATTTTATATCGATTCAAATGGGTGTGTTTCGGTTCCAGTGTCCATTTTGCTTATTAAAGAAAAATTATCTTAGCTAATGCTGTTAATTATAAAGGGACCTTCCAACTTGGTACATTACAGAAATAAAAATTTTACACATTATGTTTTCATTTGTTTTTCATTATATTTGTCACATTTTAGCTATTGAAAAATGTCCAAATTCAGTGTATTCTACCAATAAATGTCTTGAAATGTCATATATTATATCGCATATATATACTGTATATACACACTCACTGAGCACTTTATTAGGAACACCTGTACACCTACTTATTCATGCGATTATCTAATCAGCCAATCATGTGGAAGCAGTGCAGTGTATAAAATCATTCAAATACGGGTTAGGAGCTTCAGTTAATGTTCACATCAACCATCAGAATGGGGAAAAAATTAGATTTCAGTTATTTTGGAGTGTGGCATGATTGTTGATGCCAGACGGGCTGGTTTGAGTATTTCTGTAACTGATGATCTCCTGGGATTTTCACACACAACAGTCTCTAGAATTTACTCCGAATGGTGCCAAAAACAAAAAACATCCAGTGAGCAGCAGTTCTGCGGATGGAAACGCCTTGTTGATGAGAGAGGTCAACAGAGAATGGCAAGACTGGTTCGAGCTGACAAAGTCTACAGTAACTCGGATAACCAGAATAGCATCTCAGAATACACAACATGTCGAGGCGGATGGGCTACAACAGCAGAAGACCACGTCGGGCACTTTATTAGGACCATAGTGTTCTTAATAAAGTGCTAAGTCAGTGTATATATATATATATATATATATATATATATATATATATATATATATAGACACATATAGTTACATGTTTATCAGTTACAAGCATAGTTTGACTATTTACAATTATTTACATTGATACTGTATGTGGAACACACGCTAAATCGGTACTGTCTCTTTAAGACTACCATCATCAGCTAGTTAGCGCATATTAACAAGAAAGGACACGCATAGATTCTTTTGCGCATTCGTGCTGTGTGATAAGTATTAAATGTTTCTTTTTTGTTGTATTTAATGAAAAACTGACTGAAAAGAACAGAAGGGGTATTACGGAAAAAAGACAAATGGATTGCATGGGTCTTGTCTTTGGTCAGTCAAACCAAACTTTCATTCTCAACACCCAGTGAAAGGATCTCAATGCTGAACTTCTTCGCCACTATACTACACAATCACTAGAGAGTGAAATATGAAAAAAGAAAATTTGCCGCATAGAGCAAAAGATCGATCTTGGGATTTAAGAATCGAGATCGTTCAAACGGAAAAATCAACGTTTTTTCACCCAGTCCTAATGTTTAAGCGGAATAGTTAGAGGATAATTGGCTCCCCCAGCTGAGCCTGTTTTTTTTTTCTTCTCTCCATTAACTAACATCTAATGGAGTTTTTGTTCCTTGTCACAGTTGCCTTTGGCTTGCTCACTGGCGGTGTACGGACAAAAAAAATTAAAAACAGTGCGAACAGATGCAAAAAAAAAATTTGGTGAGAGCGACCCCTTACTGTGGCGGTTACAAACTTCAGTACTCGGGGGGCGATAGAGTTACCTTCAAAAGTCTAACCCAATAAACTCTTCTGCTTTTAAACTGGTTTTACTATGGCAAGTTACTGTAGCCTAAACATATTGACTTTAAATTAGTTGCTCAGCAATATACTTTTTAAACTGTTGCACAGCCATAACAGTAGTTGACTTGAAAGAGTAATCTACCATAAAGCTGCTACAGAGCGCCTTGCAGCAATGTTGAGAATGCATTGCGTACTTGCATTGTGTTAAGGCCAATTTATGGCGCCTACACACTAGAGTTTACGTTACATCAGAAAACGCTGCAAAGGCACTGATTTTAATAGGGATGCTGCGCCAGAAGGACGGAGAGGGAAAACCCAAGGGTTTGCAATAGTGACGCTCCATTATGCAATCAAAAGTTGAGAACATTTACATTTTTGCTGCAACACACTTTGATTTAGGCATTCATTGATCAGTGAGAATCTCACATAGGCAGATCCAGTTGTGCTTTTGTGAAAACCATTACTAGGCCTGCTTAAATTCAAACTGACGTGGCTCTTTCTATTGGTCAAATGCTCTGTCTAAGCTTTCCAGAGTGTGTAGGCGGTCTTATACTTCTTGCGTCAAACCTACATCGTTGGTGACGGCGGTTACGGCGTAGCCTATGCTGTAGCCTGATGAGCACCTCTACAAAAATGTACGGTCAAACGTAGTCAAAACATTATACAGATTTTTTTAGTCATGTTTTCGCATGTAATTTCATGATACAAACAGAATAAAAAAAAAACGGCAAATGCTCCCCATTAAAATGAGCCCAAATACAATTTGTTCTGATGTTTGAAGAATGCAAAGCTACCTCAAATATCTTTTTAACCTTCCTGTTGGAGGGTCTCTGGTTTCAAAGTGGACCAGTTATAGCTGTTGTGGTTTGCATAGACATCACATGTAGTTAAATTTTTGGAGAGGTGCATGACAGGCTACGCCGTAACCAGAAAACATAAGCTTGTCGCCGAAGTACAAATCGGCCTTTATGAATTGCATTCAGACACATTTTGGAATGCAACAATTCACGAAATCGAGCTTGTGTAGGATCATTATGATGTAATAATTGGGGTTCATCTTTATATTACTGTACATTTGTTGTTTGTGAATTGAATCTTGGCATTTTAATGTTTTTTTTGCAGACCTTCTGGAACAAAATGAAGTGGAGGAGAAAAACCATCTGTATCAGGAACCACATAAGTTCAGAACTGGAGAAAGTTTTTTTAGTTGCTTACAGACTGAAAATAATTTCACACAAAGTGCTCCAAGAACAGGAGCCAAAAATCCTTTCCCATGCCCTCAGTGTGGAAAAAATTTCAAACGAAATGCAGATCTTAATAAACACATAAGAATCCACACAGGAGAGAAGCCTTTTGCATGTCCTCAGTGTGAAAAATGCTTCACATGTAAATCAGTCCTTACGACCCACATGAAAATTCACACCGGAGAGAAGCCTTTCAAATGCACTGAGTGTGGAAAGAGCTTCACATATCAAGGAAGCCTGAAGGACCATGTAAGAATCCACACTGGAGAGAAGCCTTTTACCTGTCCTGAATGTGGAAAAAGTTTCTCACGTAAAGAACATCTTCAGATTCACATAAGATACCACATTGGAGAGAAGCCTTTCACATGCCCTCAGTGTGGAAGTGGTTTCATAAATAAAGGAGATCTTAATAAACACCTAAGAATCCACACTGGAGAGAAGCCTTTTACGTGCACTCAGTGTGAAAAGAGCTTTACATGTAAAGCCATCCTTAACAACCACATGAGGATTCACACAGGAAAGAAGCCTTTTACTTGCCCTCAGTGTGAAAAGTGCTTCACATGTAAAGCAAACCTTCAAGATCACATAAGAATCCACACTGGAGAGATGCCTTTCTCGTGCCATCAGTGTGGAAAGACCTTCAGATACAAAAACTGTCTCAATGATCATCTGCGCCTCCATTCTGGAGAAAGGTCATTTATCTGTGATCAGTGCAATAAAACATTTGTTTTGGCAGCAGGCCTGAGAAAACACCTGAAAACTCATGCAAGTGAGAAGCCTCACTTGTGTTCTATCTGTGGAAAAAGGCTTACAAGTCGGTACCGTTTAAAAGAGCACCAGAAAATACATACTGGTGTGAGAGCTCATGAATGCTCAGAGTGTGGAAAAACCTTCACTACAATTGATGGCATGAAAAAGCACCAAATAATTCATACTGGAGAAAGACCTTACAAGTGCTCACATTGTGGAAAGAACTTCAGTCGATTAGGAACAATGAAAATACATGAGCGAGTGCATACTGGAGAGAAACCATATCACTGCACTTCATGTGGGAAAACATTCAACCAATCAAGTAGTCTACGGACTCATTTGAAAAAAAGTTGCCCAAAGTCACAAAGTGAGCAGAGTTCATCTTCAGGTCCAAGTACATCATTAGAAATTCAGATAAACCAAAAGATGGACGTTCTACCAACAGAGTAATTAAATTAAACAGGTTAATGAGCTAAAATGACTTTTAGTGTTCATTGCATAATTTCTTTTTTTTTTGTGTGTGTGTGAAATGACTTTTGTTGGAATGTTTTGTAAGTTGTTTATGTTTAGTACTAGCAATATGAACATAAGTTAAACAATGGCTACATCGTTCTGTTGATTTTCCAATCATATCCTTAACAGCTTAATTCTGTTAGTCTAGCTGTTGAAAGGTGATACATTGGGAACTGAAGACTTTTCATAATTCAAAAAGCACTAAAAAATGATCATTAAAATAGTCCATACCAATTGTATACTATATAAAAATTCTTCTGAAGCTATACGATTGCTTTTTGTGAGGAACAGACCAAAATATAAGAGCAAGATTTCCAGCAAATTTTCTTCAAATACTATGGATGCTTTACAGCCATTGTAAACATCCACTTTCATTGTATAGAAAAGAGCAGTGTGAATAACATGATAATTTTTTTTTCTATTGTGTTCCTTGTAAGAAAGAAAGTCATATAGGTTTGTAATGGCGTGTGAGTAAATTATGACATGATTTTTTTTTTGTCTACAATTTTTTGTACGTGTTACCCTTTGTGAAAATGTAAAAAAAAAAAAAAAAAAAAGGCCAAAGAGCAGCTTGCCTTGTAATTGTGAATGGAGTTTCAAAATTACACTTTTTTTACTTGTATACATGTATTCTCTGTGTAATAATAAAAAAAAAACGCTGATCCACTATCATCAGACTCTTTTCCAATCAATGCCTCCCTTAAATTAGTAATAAGCCAGTAATGTTGTTCTACACGAGGCCAACAATGAAACAAATAAAACACATACAGCATGAAAACATTTGAAATTAACAATCCTGCTTTTTGGCCCTGACTGACATCAGGTTATAAAGTTCACACATGGGAGTTTCTATTTCTGGACCTGAACTTGGTTTGCATCTAGCTCCACAAAGATATTTAGAATTACTTAAAAATGTTTGAGGGTAAGTTCAGTGCATATATGAGACCAAACATCAAAGCACACACATTTGAGACATTGACCAGTGTTTTCAAGACAATGTCTTTATATGGATTTGTAACCTCTTATCTTTCATGTTTGATCATGTAGAAGATTCCAAGAGTGGTCGTTTTTATCTTAGGAATGTGGTAGAATAGTTTATTGTTTACGTTATTTAAAGTACTAACCAGCAGATTTCAACCAGTGGGGTGTAAGAATAATTAGCATTAAACTGAATCATGATGTAACACAAAATCTCATAAAATTGCCATTGAATGATTCCTTCTCAGATGAAATGCATTTAATGTATTCATGTTTAATATCTAGGATGAACTGTACTGTACAATGTATGCAGTTCACTTTCTGTTAAATATAGGGATGGACTGACTCTGCTTGTTGACGTAAAATTAAAACATACATATATATAAAATATTGAACTTTGTCTTCATATATATATATATATATACTGTATATACACACACACACACACACAGAAACAAATATTTAAAAGAAAATGCTATATTATATAAAGCACTGCGTAAAAAAAAAAAAAAGGACAAAATATGACCAGGCTTTCTTGTCAGTACACCATCAAAGCTGTTCCTAACGAAAAGTGCACAAGCCCTCTGCTGTTGCTATAGTTACCTCACTGCAAGTGAAAATACTACAGACTACAGTCCTGGATAATACCAAGTTACTACACTTTTACCAAGAGGCTACAAGCTATAGTAACTATGTAGTGACTGTGGTTCCCTTTCAAGAAGGTAACTTCGATGCTGCATTAGAAGCTGACACAATGGGAGAACCTGCCAGGGGGCTGGACTTTGAAACCCTATACTATCATACTAATTCGACTGGCTAGTGAAGCTTACCGCTCCACCTATGCTAACCTCATTGTGAGCATATTAGCCAGAGCCCAGCTTCACACCATCACCATTTTTTTTTCTTTTTCCGGGCAGCATTGACACCTCATGTGCTACTGGAACCCTAAACCAACGCTTCACTGGGCATCTTGCAATTGTTCCACTCTTCTCCCTGCATTTGGGAAGTCTCTGATGCTGAAACCTGGTCATGCTCAGTGGACGAGCAGGGTGCCTATATTTCCCCTCGAACGATGGAAAACAGACCTTTGTCAGCTTCTGAAGCTGAGTTGAATGAGGTTCTCGGCCGGGCCGTCGAGAGGCTTCAGCTCGAATGGCCCATCCCTGTTGCACCCGAGCGCTCTCAACTAGATTAATGTTTTACCGAGTTGGCATAATCAGGTATTGCATGACTCAGGACCATTCTTTCCCGACTTGCACGACCAGCTGGTCAAGACGTGGCGCTCACTGTACTCGCAGGTGCAGTGGCTTTATATTCATGAACTGTGCCGAGTTTAAAGGATATTCACATTTTCACCCAGTCAAATAGGCAGTAGCAGCACACTTATGCCCCTCCTCTTCCACGCTGGTGTGAAAATCTAAGCCGGTGCATCCATCCATGCTGTTGGGTAAGGACTACACTTTAGGGGGTCAGGCTGGTGCGGCTCTGTACACCATGGCGGTGTTGAAGGTCTATCAGTCAGATCTGCTGAAGGACTTGGATGAGAGTGGTCCAGACTCTGATTCCCTCAGAGTGTGTCAGCAGGGTCTCTTTGGTGATGCTATTGATGCTTTCACCGAGAGGTTTCAGTTGGCAAAAAGGCAGTCGCTGGCTTACAGACACATCCTGCCAAGGCGTGGTAGTTCTGTATACCAGACAATTCGCTTGCAGTTCAAAAATCATCCGCAAGACTTCAACGTCGTTCGCTCCTCCACCGTACTGGTGCGGGATGCAGCAGTTCTACTTTTGAGATAAAGATTTTTCTCAATAAAGATGCGATAGAAAGCGTACCAACAGGCGAAAAACAGTAAAGGCTTCTACAGCCACTATTTTGTGATCACCTAAAGGAGCGGTAGGTTGCGGCCCATACTGGACTTGAGACCCTTTGAATCGGACACTCAGTATGTCTCCATTCAAGATGGTGACTCAGAGACAGATCTTGTCTCATGTCCAAACTCTGGATTGGTTTGTATCCATTGACCTGAAAGATGCATTCTTTCATAGGCAGATTGCCCCTGGTCACAGGCCATTCTTAAGATTCGCCTTCAAGGGGACTGCATACCAGTTCAAGGTCCTACCCTTCGAGTTGTCCCTGGTTCCAGGCAAATTCACGAAATGTGTTGATGCAGCGCTGGCTCCGCTGAAGCTTTGCGGCATACGCATATTGTATTAACTTCATGATTGTCTATTACTAGCTCAATAAAAGGCACAGGCGTGCAGTCGCAGAGATCAGTTGCTCATGCATCTGGAGCAGCTGGGACTCAGGGTCAACTGGACAAAGAGCATGTTAGTGCCTAGTCAGCAAGTTTCCTTCCTAGTAATGAAACTTGACTTGGTAGCCATGTCGGCTCATTTGACCGACAAGTGCATTTAGTCCATTTTCCTACACTTATAGGAATTTGGGAAGACCCTGCCATTGCGTCACCCTGCTAGGCTTGCTATGGATGAGACCCCTCGGTGCTGGCTCAGTTTGAGGGTCCCTCATCGTGCATGGCGACATGGTCACCACCGACTCCTAGTGAAGCCTAATTCTGACGCAGCGTATCGTTCCCTCCTTTCAGGGCACCAAGGTTATGTGGAATTGTATGCTTAATATTATGGAAGTCTTAATTACATTTTGTGTTAAAAGATATTTCTCACACCATGAATGCTTGTAATAGAACAGTGATGCAGGGTCAATACACCCCTTCATTGAACCAGTTGAGTCAGTCGTTTGAGTCTGAATGAGATGCGACAATAGAAGCGATTCATCCAACAAAAGGGGCAACAATATAATAAGTGATGTAATACAAGTCTCACATAGCTTGGAGCAGTACACATAGCAAGGAAAAGTCTTCTTTTTTTTAAAGAACATGAAGGTAGTGCATTAGTATGAATGGGTTAAGTGTTAAAGAAAACGATGTGTCTTTAACTGTTTTTTGAAAGAGGATAAAGACACAGCCACTCGGGTGGAATTAGACAGGTCATTCCACTAGCAGGGAACAGTCAATTTAAAGGTCTGGGACAGTGATTTTAAAGGTCTGGGACAGTGATTTTATGTCTCTGTGACTCCCCTACTCTTACTCGAGCCAGCACTAGAGAAAACATGCCCACCCTAATCCATTCACATTAACATTTGACATATTTATATAATAAAAAAATATATTGCGTCAAAAGCAAGATTATACTGACCACATTCCCCATTAATGCAACAATCAAATCCCGAACTCCCCCCCGAACAAAACAAACAGAAAAAAGTAAAACGTGCGCATTAACCCCGCGCACGACACTGCCAATCGGCGTTGATCCCTCTAAACTCAGAAGGTCCATGTATGCATACGAGAGTCCCAGTGACAACTTTGCCATCGGATTGCTCAAGCAATTGCTATACAAATTTTGTGAGGCAAAATTACATAACAGAAAATACTTTGTAAAACAGGCCCCAGCCAACAGGCAGAATAAACACAAAGAACATGTAGATTCATTCACAGAACTGTCTTGAAGGTGTGTTCCTCCACAAAACAAATTCCAGCCGATATAAAGCCGTTCAGTTTCCTCGGACAGACAAACAATTGTTCAGTGAGCCAGCTGTTATGAGTGCAGCAGATGACATAATTATTCTAATGTCCCTTAAAAAAACTCCACAAAAACAAACTCCAGCCAACAGGAGGCATAAGCACAAAGAACGAACAGATTCATCCACAACACTGTCCCGAAGCATTTATTCCACAAAACAAACTCCAGCTGCTAGGCTTAACCAGCACGAAAAGAAACAAAACATGCATTCCAGTTCCTCGGATGATCAAGTGTGTATTGAGCGAGTCAAATTCACTCTGAGGCCGCGTAAAAAAAATACACCATGACTTACTCAGTCCATCAATTTTATAAAAGACGTCCTTTATGTGAGCATGTAGATATTTTACAGTCATCCATAGTGTCCATTCTCAATCTAGCCAGGAACTTCAGTGTAAAAACTATCTTCCGTCAATGCAAATGTTTCTTGGAATGTCATGCCACAAAAACAAACTCCAGCTGCTAGGCAGAGCCAATGCAAATAGAAACAAAAAAATGGCGCCCAGCTTCCTTAGACAGTCGAGTCACTGAACAGCGAGTCAGTCCACTCACATAAGAAACGCCTGATGGTTTACTCACCCATAGTTTGTATGAAGGCCAGTGCCTTTTCGGGGCATAAAAATACTTTGCTGCCATCCTTGGTGTCTATTCTCAGTTTTGCCAGAAACATCAGTGCAAAAGCGATCTTCCATTGATGTAAGAGTTTTTTACATTCCTTGAACCGAAATCGTTTCTCTCTTGTCGAATTAAAAACAATCCGGGAACAAGAAAATATTGTGATTCTTCCAAGAGTGTTTTCCTTTGACACTCGCCTGGCACAACACAAAATCTTTATCGGATGATCTCAGAAATTTGGCCAGAATTAATCGGGGCCTGTCTCCCTCAGCAGATCTGTGAGTCGGAACTCTGTGAGCTCGCTCGATGTCCAGCTTATGGCCTGTTATGTCGAGCAGACTCAGGAAGAGCTCATCCAGGAATTTCACCATATCTCTGCCCTCTTCATGCTCAGGAATTCCAACAATCCATATATTCCTTCGGCTCATATTTTCAAGATATTCCAGTTTTTCCAAAATGCATTCCAAGTCTGTTTTGGACGCGGGCGGATTAGCGGATAATTCCCTTTCCGATGACTCCAAATAATCAATTATTTTCTCAACATCTGTCATTCTTGTGACCAACTCAGTGAACTTTGCTTCCATCGCCGTAATCAATCGATGTATTACAGCGAGATCCTCCAAGTCAGCGACAACCTTCGTCAGCATCACCGAGATGTTGGACAGTTGACGCTGAATTTCTTCTCCTGACGTGCTTTCCAACTCGAGTCCCCAGCTCGCAGGCCTGTCAGAGGCCTCAGCTTGAACACGTAAGTGTCTTTTAATGTCTCTAGAGTCTGAGGATTTTGACTTCTTTGCCACGATTGCCTCAAAGAGCAAATATGTAACTGGGTGTATCAAATCTCACCGGTTATAACATGAAAATAATTAAAAAACTAGCAAAGTGCGCAGAGCTCGTGATTCACACGTCTGCTTCTCACATGGCGTCACGTGACCTCCCGATGTGCACTCTCTTGAGCTCGTTGAAGACCACACTCGCTACTGCATTCTGGATCAATTGCAGAGGTTTGACAGTACATGCTGGAAGGCCTGCCAGAAGAACATTGCAATAATCCAGCCTGGATAGAATAAGGCAAATCTGCACAATCGGCCAGTCCTTACGATGTGGTCTGTGAAGTTCAACTTATCGTCAAACACAACTCCAAGATTTTTGGCTGTCCTGGATGGTGTAATCGTTAACGATTCTAGCTGAATGGTGAAGTTGTGATGAATTGCTGGGCTTGCTGGAAGCACAAGCAGCTCTGTCTTAGCAAGGTTGAGTTGGAGGTGGTGATCTTTCATCCAACACGAAATGTCTGCTAGGCAGGCTGAGATCCGGGCCGCTAACATTGGATCATCAGGCTGGAATGAGAGTTAGAGTTGTGTGTCATCAGCATAGCAGTGATAGGAAAAGCTATGTGCCTGAATGACGGATCCTAGTGATGACATGTATATGGAGAAGAGGAGCGGTCCAAGCACTGAACCCTGAGGCACCTCAGTAGTTAGTTGGTGAGACTTAGACACCTCTACCCTCCAAGAAACCCTGAAAGAACTATCTGTGACGTAAGACTTGAACCAGTGGAGCACAGTTCCTGTGATGCCCTTTGTCGTGTGGGATGACAGGAGAACCTAGTAGTTTACTGTGTTGAAAGCAGCAGACAGATCCAGCAGGATGAGTACAGATGATTTGGATGCTGCTCTCGCCAATCTCAAAGCTTCAGTATCTGACAGCAGGGCAGTCTCCGTTGAGTGTCCACTTTTGAAGCCAGACTGGTTGCTGTCATTCTTTGTAAGAAAAGATGAGACTTGGTTGAACATGACTTGTTCAAGTGTTTTAGCGATGAATGGGTGGAGGGATACTGGTCTGTAGTTTTCTAAATGTGCAGGGTTTAGGGTGGGTTTCTTAAGCAGTGGGATTACCCGAGCCTGCTTAAATGCGATAAGAAAGGTACAAGTGAGAAGAGATTTGTGGGTTTGTGGTGTGGAGAATTGACTGCTGATGGTTGTTATTTTACCTATGAAAAATGTGGCAAAGTCATTAGTTGTAGTTGATGATGTGGGGGTGGAGTTAGGCAAAGGAGAGAGTTAAAAAAGTTTTGAAAAGTGTGCGAGTATCAGAAGAATTGTTAATTTTGTTGTGATACTATAATATTTTTCAGTGGAGACGTTAGTAGAGAAGGAAGAGAGGAGTGAGTGATACATACTTAGGTCAGCAAGATCATTTGATTTGCGCCATTTCTTCTCCGCTAGACTTTAGAGTTTAGAGCGATGTTCACAGAAAACATCGGATAGCCAAGGGGTGGAGGGTGTAGCATGGGCTGGCCTGGATGAGAGGGGACAAATGTTATCTAGACAAGATGTTAAAGTGGAGCATAGAGAGTTAGTAGCATTATTTGCATCGAGGAGAACTGGTTAGAGGGAGGAAGTGAGGATGACACCATAGAGGAGAGATGGGAGGGCGAGAGAGAGCGTAGGTTACCCCAAAAAGATACCTGAGGAGGAGTGTGTGTTGCACCAGGAGGCAAGTTAAGGTTGAAACTAAGGAAGAAGTGAGCAGAAGTGTGCAGGGGAGTTACAAGAACATAATCAATGGAGCAGTTACATGTGTAGATGAGGTCCAGTTGGTTACCTGACCTGTGAGTTGCCAGAGTTGTGAGTTGTTTGAGGTCAAACGAGGCAAGCAAATTATGGACGTCTGCAGTCTGAGGATGTTGAAATCCCCAAATACTACAAGAGGGCTGCCATCTTCAGGGAAGGTTGAGAGCAACACATCCAACTCATCCAAGAAGTTACCTAGCTGACCTGGGGGGGTATATAACTACAAAAGGGATTTTAACAGGGTGGGTGATAGTAATCACATGTGATTCAATGGAGATATTGTCACACAGAGACGGTAAGAGAATACATTTCCATGAACTGGAGATAAGCAAACCCGTTCCCCCACCCCTACCAGTCTGACTGGGGGTGTGGGAGAAAGTGAAGTTGGTGGAGAGGGCTGTGGGTGTGGCAGTGTCCTCTGGTCTGATCCAGGTCTCAGTCAGGGCCAGAATGTTGAGATCTGAATGACTAGCATTGGACGGAATGAAGTCAGCTTTATTTACAGCAGACCGGCAAATAAAAGACAGATAGGAAGAGAAATTAATTTAGCAGAGGAAGTGGGGATAGCGTGCAAGTTGTTAGGATTGTGCTGTCTCCTGTGTGAGTGACAAGTGTTAATGATAGTAGGAATGTGGAAGCACATAGTGTTATAGGATAGAGAAGAAAGATGTCAAATGGCAGTATACAAGAAAAGAAGATAATAAGTGTGATACTTAAGTGCCTTGTCGGTGTCCTTGCTTGGTGGACTCTCACAGGTAGATCTGTGGTCTTTACACACATAGGTCTTCACAGAGGAAGGCTGCACACGAGGGCTGCTGCTACTGCTGCTGCGGTGCACATATCAAATATATACACCACTGTAACTTGAAATCACAGGACATTCCTTATTACTTAGCAAAATAAAGCTAGTATACAAGCACACCGAAACTGAAAGCTCACACGAGATGAGCACGTGAACAAACGTGACTTCAGCACACAGTAAACAAACAAGCATCTCCTAGCAACGATAACAACTCTAAAACGAGTGAAACAAGTAATAAACACACTTACATGTTGCTGCTGACTTCTGCTGGTAGATTGCTTCTCCTAAGCAGGTAGTTGAACACGCTTAATGTACTGGTAAACTTTTTCGCAAATGAAATGAATGAATCAGTCATCTCATTCATGAACGAGCATCTGCTGACTGGCTGAATGAGTAGGAAAGTCGTTAGTTCAACAAGAAAAAGGGGCCAGATGAATTTTGAATAAAAGTGAGTGATGACCTCACATTACAATGACATACAGTTATTGAAACTCAATTATTTTTTTAGGCTAGTATTGTTGTCTTTTTTGGTATAGTTTGATTGAAAGTTGTGCTCAGCAGTTCACAATGTGACAGATATGATTTGTTGTTATTTGTGGAGAAACACGTATGATGCTTAAACACTCTGCAGTGCTAAAGTCTCTTAGTTTGTTTGTTGACATGCAAATGTGTGAATGACTCTGTACTTTTGGTTCAATTTAAATAAACGTCATCTACTGGCCAAAGGCGTAATTTGCCGAAATTGTCAATGAACAAATAAATGAACGATTATTTTTTGTGAACCGATTCAAAAGACACGAGTCACTGAGTCAGGTGTTATGTACAAAGTTTTCCCTGAATTTTCGCCCTGGTGAGCTGCTACGGACCACCGAAATGAACTCTAATGTGCCCTTCAAGTGGAGTTGGAAATAGCTCAGTGAGTATTGATGCTGACTACCACCCCTGGAGTCACGAGTTCGAATCCAGGGTGTACTGAGTGACTCCAGCCAGGTCTCCTAAGCAACCAAATTGGCCAAATGGTAGAGTCACATGGGGTAACCTCCTCGTGGTCGCGATTAGTGGTTCTTGCTCTCAATGGGGCACGTGGTAAGTTGTGCGTAGATCGTGGAGAGTAGCATGAGCCTCCACATGCTGTGAGTCTCCGCGGTGTCATGCACAATGAGTCATGTGATAAGATGCATGGACTGACTGTCTCAGAAGCGGAGGCAGCTGAGACTTGTCCTCCGCCACCCAGATTGAGGTGAGTAACCGCACCACCATGAGGATCTACTAAGTAGCAGGAATTGGGCATTTCAAATTGGGAGAAAAAAAAAGTACAAAATTGTCTTTGTGTTCTAAAAATGGAAGTGTATATACTATATATAATATAATTTTCATAAAGTAACTTGTAATGTAATTACTTGAGTAGTTTTTTGGGCAAATTACTTATATACTCTTACTTGAGTCATAATATAGAGTACTTCTACTTGTACTCAAGTGAATTATTATTTCAGTAGCAGTAGTTTTACTTAAGTAAAAAAAAAAACAGTACTCTTTCCACCACTGCGTAATAGGCTATAATAATATTGGGCTTGTTTTCGAAGCTACGGTTGCTTATTTGTCTTGCGAGAGTTGACAACACTGGTGACCATCAGCGTAAAGAAGCAACAGCGGTGAATGGAGAAACACCTGTGAAATTATGTCAATAAAAGCATCCAAAAGTTGCTTTTGATCCATGCCAAGTCCCACTGACATTTAAATATATTTCATTCCATTCATCTCCGTATGCCGGCCAGTCTGACGTGTGACCAGCGAGCACACACACCCAGTGGTATATCATCTGTAAACATCTCTCATTCAGGAGCTACAAATGTTTGTGTTGTTTTCTGGTCTGATTTGGTCACTATATTACTAAACGTCTGTGATGATCCCGCCTGTATGAAAGTAAGATCTGCTTTTAGCTCATTAAGACAACAGAGAAGCAACAGAGGCAAACAAACCTATGCAAATGATTAATTATTACTTCTGTGTTTTGTTTTTGTTGTCAAGCATATGTTGTCTTTTTTATAGTGTAGTTAATGTAGTTCATTTAAAAATATCCATCATTTTCCATATCAACCTGTTGTGTAAATATTACTATTTTTACATTGTAATCTGGTGGCTTGAATAAAATCTGTGCTTCAAAATCTTATGTGTTGTTTAATGACCAATGTTAGTATACTGTATAGCCTACAATTAAATATATACTGTATAGTGACATTATAGTGCTTTTTATACAATGTGCTACAATCATCACACATCTTACACAGTCGTGGTATTATAAATGTAAATGTTTAATCGCTGCTCTCCTCTTTCATTACTGGTTGACTTTGTGATTTTGGCTTTGGTATGTAAACAGCAGTATCATTTTATTAAGCTTTATAAATAGAAACAAAAGTTTTGCTGACTTTTGTCGCATCCCACAGCGCAGCACACAGAAGGTATGTGGAGTTTGGTCCTATACTGTACTGTAAATGGCAGTGAGGTAATTTAATGATGTCACATGAAACAGGTAAATAGAACTGACCTCTTGGATCAATTCAAAGGTGGTTTATTTCATTATAATCATTCGGAATGATTTCATTCCGATTCAAACAAAAAAGTGTCCATGTAAACGGAGCTGTGGAAAGAGCTTCAGATACAAAAAGAGTCTCGATAGTCATCTGCACATCCATTCTGGAGAAAGGTCATTTAACTGTGTTCAGTGCAGTAAAATATTTGTCTTGGCAGCAGGCCTAAAACAACACCTGAAAACTCAAATGGAAACCTGAAACCTCACTTGAACACCTGAAACCTCACTTGTGTTCTATCTGTGGAAAAAGTCTTACAAATCATTCCAGTTTAAAAGTGCACCAGAAAATACACGCCGGTGTGAGAGATCATGTATGCTCTGAGGGTAATGAGCTATACTGGCATTAAATAATTCCCTCTTATATGAAATGCATTTCATACATATCTAGTATTTATCATTAATTTATCATTATTAATTGTACTGTATTGTTCAATGTACTGTACTTTATGAGATCGGGACAAACACACTAGAAATCCTTCTGTAGCTACTGCTTGTGTGTGTGTGTGTGTGTGTGTGTGTGTGTGTGTGTGTGTGTGTGTGTGTGTGTGTGTGTGTGTGCGAGTGTGTGTGTGTGTGTGTGTGTGTGTGTGTGTGTGTGTGTACATGTTTATACTACATTGTGGGGACCAAATGTCCCAAGGATATTAAAACCTAGGTGAGAGATCACCTACATTGTGGGGACCAGCCAGCGGTCCCTACGAGGGAAATGGCTTATTAAACATACTAAACGATGTTTTTTTGAAAATGTAAAAATGCAAAAAGGTTTCTATGAGGGTTTGATTTAGGGGTAGGGTTAGGGGTAGCGTTAGGGGATAGAAATTATCTTTAGATCAGTATAAAATCCAAAAAATGCATGGAAGTCTATGGAGAGTCCCCACAATGATATAAAAACCTAGTATGTGTGTGTGTCTGTGTGTGTGAGAGAGAGTGAGTGTGTGTGAGTCTGTGTGTGTGTGTGTGTGTGTGTGTGTGTTTTGTTTCGATGAAAGACCATAAAGAGTGAAAGAACTCTTGGTTCCACAACAGTCCATTAGAAGGCGACATACACACAGTCTGAGAACCGCTACACAATAATAGAAGAAGACGCATAACATCGATTATTGTAAATGTTGGGGAATATTTCCATCTTTAAATGAAGAAGTGTTTGAAGGAATTATTCCAGGTTTAACATCTGAAGTCTGCATGATATAATACTGTAATTATGGAGTTTATTAAAGAGGAGAGTGAGAACATGAGTGATCCAGAACACTGCAGAATTAAAAACGAAGATACTGAAGAACAAACAGGTTTGTGTCTGTTCTTAATTCTTCATTAATGACTGCTGAAGAACATGAAGGTAATAGACAAAAGGGATTTAAACAGGTTTGTGACAGAAAAATAAGTAATCTGACTTTAAAAAATGTCATTAAAGGAATATTGCGGGGTTAATACAATTTAAGCTCAATCGACATAATTTGTGCTATAATATTGAGTACCACAAACATTAATTTTGACTTGCCCCTCCTTTTCTTTAAAAAAAGTAAAAATTGAGGTTACAGTGAGACACTTCCAATGGAAGTGAATGGGGCCAATCCGTAAACGTTAAAATACTCACTATTTCAAAAGTATAGACAAAAGATATAAACAATATGTGTGTTAACATGATTTTGGTGTCATAAAATCGCTCGCTTTTCAGTGTAAAGTTATGGCCAATTTTACAACTTCGTTGCTCTGATGATGTAATGTAAACAAACCCTAAAACCCTAAAATGACTGTAAAAACAATGATTCAATGATGAGCTCAAATAATACACAAGTTTTAACAGATGAATTAATGTAAGTGCTTTTATAAATGATAAGCTTCACATTTCTGCCTTTAAACCCTCCAAAAATTGGCCCCATTCATGTCCATTGTAAGTGTCTCACTATAATTTCGATTTTTGCTTAAAAAAATATCAATAAAAATGAATATATATATCATTTATATATATATTGTTTAGCTGCCTCTGTAGGTAAGACACAGAAGCAGCTAAACGATATATTTATATCCAAAGTAAAACAAAAAGCTTTGGCGATTATACAGGATCTTACACATCCTCTACACAGTCACTTTCAGTTATTAACCTCAGGTAGGCATTTTAGGCAACCGTGGGCTATCAAGAATGTGTATCAGATGTAATTTGTGCCAAATGCAGTCAGATTATTAAACGCATAGCTGTATATGTGTGTAAATATGTGGGTAGGTATTTGAATATGCCTGCAGAGGGCATACTTTTAATGGATCATATTTATGTTTTGTTTTTTTCTATGCTGTTTTATGTGATGTGCTGGTGTTTTTATTGTGTATGGTGAAGCCGAAGACAAATTTCCACATTGTCGATAATAAAGTCATTGAATTGGGGGCCTGGGTAGCTCAGCGAGTAAAGACGCTGACTACCACACCTGGAGTCACGAGTTCAAATCCAGGGTGTGCTGAGTGACTCCAGCCAGGTCTCCTAAGCAACCAAATTGGCCCGGTTGCTAGGGAGGGTAGAGTCACATGGGGTAACCTCCTCGTGGTCACAATTAGGGGTTCTTGTTCTCAGTGGGGAGTGTGGTAAGTTGTGCGTGGATCACGGAGAGTAGCATGAGCCTCCACATGCTGTGAGTCTCCACGGTGTCATGCATGACGAGTCACGTGATAAGATGCACAGATTGACGGTCTCAGAAGCGGACGCAACTGAGACTTGTCCTCCGCCACCCGGATTGAGGTGAGTAACCGTGCCACCATGAGGACCTACTAAGTAGGGGGAATTGGGCATTCCAAATTGGGGAGAAAAGGGGATATAAAAAAAAAAGAAGAATGGGTCGAAATTAATTTTTGTGGTAATCAGCATTATGCCACAAATGCTGTCGATTGAGCTTAACTTATATTGAACATGAATTATTCCTTTAACAGCAGCATATCATGGTGACAGAATTAACCTTTATCAAATATAACAAATAAAGTGAAAAGTTTGGGTTTTACCTTTATTTCATTTCACATTTGTTTGTGAATTTAATTTTGACATTTTAATGTTATTTACAGGCCTGTTGGAACTAAATGAAGTGGAGGAGAAAAAACAGAACTATCAGAATCAAGATCATTTCACAACTGGAGAAACATCTTTTAGTTGCTTACAGACTGAAAAGCTATTTGTCACATGCCCCCAGTATGGAGATACTTTCAAACTATATATAGATCTTAAAAAACACCAAAGAGTCCACACAGGAATTAATCTTCACACATGCACTGAGTGTGGAAAGAGCTTCGGAAATCAGAAAATCCTTAAGGATCACATAAGAATTCACACTGGAGAAAAGCCTTTCACATGTCCTCAGTGTGGAAAGAGCTTCAGATATCAGAAAGACCTTAAAATTCACATAAGAAGTCACACTGGAGAAAAGCCTTTCATATGTCCTCAGTGTGAAAAAAGTTTTTCACGTAGAGAAGCACTTCAGAATCACATACGATACCACACTGGAGAGAAACCTTTCACATGTCCTCAGTGTGGAAAAGGTTTCGTAAATAAAGGAGATCTTAAGAGACACATAAGAAGTCACACTGGAGAGAAGCCTTTCATGTGCCATCAGTGTGGAAACAGGTTCACATGTAAAGCAAACCTTTCAAACCACATGAGGATTCACACTGGAGAGAAGCCTTTTAAATGTCCTCAGTGTGGAAAGAGCTTCATGTCTAAAGGAGACCTTCAGGATCACATAAGAATCCACACTGGAGAGATGCCTTTCACGTGCCATCAGTGTGGAAAGAGCTTCAGATACAAAAACTGTCTCAATAGTCATTTGCGCCTCCATTCTGGAGAAAGGTCATTTAACTGTGATCAGTGCAGTAAAACATTTCTTGTGGGATCATACTTAAAAAGACACCTGAAAACGCATGCAGTTGAGAAGCCTTACTTGTGTTCTATCTGTGGAAAAAGTCTTACAAATCGTTACAGTTTAAAAGCGCACCAGAAAATACACACCGGTGTGAGAGATCATGTATGTTCTGAGTGTGGGAAATCCTTCACTACAGCTGAAGGCTTGAAAAGGCACCAAATAATTCATTCTGGAGAAAAACCTCACAAGTGCTCATACTGTGGAAAGAACTTTAGTCAGTCAGGAAGCCTGAAAATACACGAGCGAGTTCATACTGGAGAGAAACCATATCACTGCACTTCATGTGGGAAAACGTTCAACCAATCAAGTCATCTACAGGTTCATTTGAAAAAGCGTTGCCCAAAATCACAAGTTCATCTTCAGGTCCAACAAGTAAAGTGTTAGAAATGCAGTTCAACCAAAACATGGACTTTCTCCCAAAAGAGTCATTTAATCCAAGAGGAGCGTTGAATGCATTCGAAAAACGTTTGCTGTGAAATGACACAATTTTGGGGGTGATGCTTTGTAGATCATGTAGTAGAACAGTGGTTTCCATTAAACATCCTTTTGTGTACCACCTCTCTTAACACAGACAAAATTCACACAATGTATTTTGAAAATATGTATATTCAACTATTAGCTTTGTAAAACTCTCTTATACACTGCCTAGCCAAAAGAAAGTCACCGTTTGGATTTAAATAATGGTTATGATCTGGGGTTGCTTCAGTTGGTCAGGTCTAGACTCAGCAACGTTATCCGTAAAGTGTTCTCCAGAACATCCCAAAGACTTTCAATGGGGTTAAGGGCAGGACTCTGTGATGGCCAATTCATTTGTGAAAATGATTCCTCATGCTCCTTGAATCACTGTTTCACAATTTGAGCCTGATGAAACTTGGCATTGTCTCCTGGAATATGCCTGTGCCGTCAGGGAAGAAAAAATCAATTGATGGGATAACCTGGTCATTCAGTACATTCAGGTAATCAACTGACTTCATTTTATTGCCGCATAACGTTGCTGAGCCTAGACCTGACCAACTGAAGCAACGCCAGATCATAACCATTATTTAAATCCAAACGGCGACTTTCTTATTGGCCAGGCAGTGTATTAAACATGTTATATTTGCATAAAATCAATCATATAGATATTGAATAAATGGCTTACCGAGTTATGAGATGAGTGTGCCAGTCTGCCAGACAAGACAAATGATTTGTTTGAGTACCCCCATCGTCACCTCGCATACCCCCAGTCGTAAGCGTATCCCAGTTTGGGAAACACTGATGTAGAAGATTTCAAGTGTGGTTGTTCTAATGCTTCTTAGGAATGTTGTAGATGTATTTATAAGTTTATGTAACAGAACATCTCTAAATATGGGCATTAAATAATTTCCTCTCAGATGAAATGCATTTAATATGTTCATGTTTATTATCAAGTATTAATTTATTATTAATTGTACTGTAGTGTACAATGGATTGTACTGTATCAAATTGGGCCAAACACACTAGAAAACCCTTCTGTAACTACTGCTAGTCTCAAAAATACCTTAAAATACATTTACTTACCTGACAGCATGATAATTCCACTCCATTTACACCTGGGCGAGTGTGTACAGCCCATCAGATGACCATCGGATCAGTAACTGTCACTTTCAGTGGTGCCGTTCGCATAATTCTGTTAAACACTAATGTAGGGCTGGACTAACCGCTTGTTCACATACACTTTGTTATATACACAAACATTTAAAAGGAACAAAAGAGCGCATATCTGTTGAGATTTGCCAGCGACCGCAGGAGCTAAAATCTGGCTATTGATGTTATAACATACTTTGAATATATCTTTAACAAAACACTAACTCTAGGTATGTTTTTTTGTGACATACCATTTAAAGCTTTAATAAAGTAATATGACCGAATTTGCTTGTAGATACACTGCTGCTGCTAACGGAAAGTGCACAAGCCCTCTTCTATTGCTATAGTTACCTCACTGCGTGCGAAAATACTACAGACTACAAAAGCTTAGTCCGAAACCGCCCCCATCCACTAAATAGTGCACTATTTCGGGTGTTGGCCATTTTGTAGTGGGGTCCGAATCCATTCCCTTCATCTCGTTCCCTACATTTGTTCACTCATTCTTACCCATAATGCAATCTGATTTCGAGTGTACATATGATGTACACTCTCCAACCCCTATTTCCCATAATCCAAAGTGGAGATGGTGGCAGAGTGCAAAAGAAAATTGCAAACGGCGGACACAAACACCGTAGGCAGTAACTTTTACAAATGTAAGTAACTATTAATAAGAAATACATCTGTATCAAGATATAATGAAGTAAAATTATACATATTGATGGATTAATTTATGATTGGCCACTAACTCCAGTTGAATGCAATGTTTGACTCGTAACTAGCAAGGGTAATTTTTAAAGTCGGGATTTCATGCAGCAAATTATAATTTGTTGGATTTTTCACATATATTATTTTTCACATGTAACTACTGTATTCGCATACACCTTAGAAAAAAATTTACTGAAGATTTTCTATTGTGTTAGGGACGGATGAAGACGTAACGCACCTCATAATGAGCTGGATGGCCAAATGAGCATCTCTTCTCTGGGCACAGGAACACAGCCCTGCTTGGATGGGAGCGAGTTACTTTATTTACTTTTCCTCAGGAATTAGTAGAGTTCAGTTTCAGTTGATATGTCTAATTAGTAATATTTAAATCATTACGTTATATGCACTATAGAACTGTACTGAAAGAGATGGGTTTGCTTTGTGTGGTAACCCCTGCCAAAGCTGCCAAAAAGTGGGAAAATGAAGAAAACCTACAAGGTAAGTTAATCTTAATAGTATTAACTGTTAGTATTAACAGTTCTGCTTGTAAATTTACATCTTTTGCAGTATCTGCAAGGTGTTTTTTTAATGATGCATACAAGTGGGGGGCTGGGTAGCTCAGTGAGTATTGACGCTGACTACCACCCCTGGAGTCAATCCGCGCATCTTATCATGTGTCTCGTTGTGCACGACACCGCGGAGACTCACAGCATGTGGAGGCTCATGCTACACTCCGCCATCCACGGACAACTTACCACGTGCCCCATTGGCAGCGAGAACCCCTAATCGTGACCACGAGGAAGTTACCCCATGTGACTCTACCCTGCCTAGCAACCAGGCCAGTTTGGTCGCTTAGGAGACCTGGCTGGAGTCACTCATCACGCCCTGGATTCGAACAATTTAAAGTTTTTATTTAGAATAAAATTTTTTATTTGAATCATGTTTGCTATTTTTTTCCACAAGATCATTTATACCAGCAAACACCCTACATCCTTTTTCATAGTTTAACTATATAATAACTATATGTTAGATTAGTAAATAGTCATTTATAGAAACAGATTTTTATAAATAATCATGATGCTGTAGGGCTAGGAAATCTACTTGAATGGGGAAAGATCAAAATCTCAAAAATGGTTGATCAAGATTATGATCAAAGAACATATTTCAAATCAGCAATTCAATTTGATAATACTAGAATAATAAATTGCGATTCTTTACCTCATATTACGCTAAAAAAAATGCAATTTTTCTCGTCTTGTATAGCTAGTGCGCATGCGCGTTAGCGAGTTGATTGACAGGTGATGTCTGTATCTAAAAGGTGATTGGCTCTTTTAAAATGTAAGGCGGGACTTCCTTCCTACATCAGTTGACCGTTGAGTGCTCTTTGAGCTTCTTAGTTGAGAGTTCCTGTTTCTCCCATTCATTTAAATAGAAGTGGCCCGTTTCTGCTAAATAATCTCTATTAATACCGATAAATGTTTGTATAATAGTTAACGCGTTTAAATGTTTAATTTGTAAAACAATGTTTTTCATAATATTTTTTTTAAATAATAATGATTTCTAAAAATCCCTTTAATCACAATTGTTTCAGTCATAAAAAGATAAGAAATTAAGTAAGTGTGGGGTCCCATGTAAACACAAAATGTTGTAATTTTGGGCCAAAAGAGTAAAAGAAAGAACCCTTTAACGATCAGAGACCATAAAGAGTGAAAGAACTCTTGGTTCCACAACAGTCCATTAGAAGGCGACATACACACAGTCTGAGAACCGCTACACAATAATAGAAGAAGACGCATAACATCGATTATTGTAAATGTTGGGGAATATTTCCATCTTTAAATGAAGAAGTGTTTGAAGGAATTATTCCAGGTTTAACATCTGAAGTCTGCATGATATAATACTGTAATTATGGAGTTTATTAAAGAGGAGAGTGAGAACATGAGTGATCCAGAACACTGCAGAATTAAAAACGAAGATACTGAAGAACAAACAGGTTTGTGTCTGTTCTTAATTCTTCATTAATGACTGCTGAAGAACATGAAGGTAATAGACAAAAGGGATTTAAACAGGTATGGTGGCTATTGATTTAAAATAACAGCTGTTCAATAGTGTAGTTTAATGATACTGTATGTGACAGAATTTTAAGTAATTTGACCTTTAAATAAGTAATTAACTGCAATTGCCTTACAGGTTTTAGCATATCATAACAACAGAATTCACTTTTAGTACATCAAATATAGGGCTGTCACAATTACTAGATTTAATTAGATTACTCTATTTAAAACAAATTCCTTGATTACAAAATTGCCAAATCGAAAATAAGGTAAAAGTGTTGCAGTCCACGGACGAGGGTCCGTACACATAATGACGAAATAAGTGTCAGCTGTGAAAGAGCACTTCACTTTAGATTTGAAAAACAATGCAGTTGTCTGTCATCTGAAAAACCATAACAGCACTTGAAAAGATGACATCCAATTTTCACAGACCCGCTGGACACAGCATGGTAAACGGTGGCGGTAATAGCTTGTATGGCGCCCTGGGCAAACCCCCCTTCAACAAAATTTGTTGGGGGGGGGGGGGTTGCTGAAGGGGAGTCCATGCCACCGCCGGCAATAGCTCTGTGCCCGCCCCCGTCAAGATGTCACCCTGGGCGGTTGCCCATGTCGCCCATACCTAAATCCGCCATTGACAGTAAGTTCACTAGATTGCATGCATTTTGCAGTGATGCGCATCCAGATGCGCAAGAGAATTTGAGCCCTACCCTTTGAATGTAAATACGATCTTCCTCCTCATATAGGCTACATTACATTTTGTGATTATTAAGTTTGTAATAATTAGCAGTGCCACTCTTATGATAAATATTTTATAGTTTTTGTCCATTATCACAGTTAAAACTGAACATAGGAACCCAGAGAATGTCTCTGTTACGTACGTAACCTCGGTTCCCTGAGATGAAGGGAACGAGACATTGCGTAGTAACGCATATGGGAGTGCCTTCTTACACGACCTAGTTGAAACCTCTCTAGAATAACGGCAATATTCCAATATTGGCTATGGTGTTTGAGCCCCACCTATTTTGGCGCGAAACTGTCCGCTATAAAAACAGGTGCACAAACACCATTTTCTCAGGATTTCTGACTGAGAACAAAGAGCGCATCTCTTGTGCCTCAAGAACTCTGAGTCTTGTTGTGCAGCTAGTGTTCGCAATGTCTTGTTTCCTTCGTTTCAGGGAACCGAGGTTACGTATGTAACTGAGATGTTCCCTTACGACTCAGTACACTCGACATTGTGTAGTAATGCATATGGGGAACAGAATCCCATCATGCCACACTACACGACATAACTTCCCAGAGAGGAAACATGGCGCCGCAGTCTTGTGGAACGGTGACCGACATAAGTATGCTACAGTGAGTGATGCTTGTGTTGGCCAGGAGGGGAGCACTCATAACGAATATATGAACTATAGTCATATAGTATGAATGAACTCCTTATGAACCCAGTCGGGAAGGGAGTTTATTTATAATAAAAGTGCTTGTGACTTTATGGTAAATTATAACGGCCTGAAAGCAGGCAGTTGTGTAAATGATGGGGAGCACGTACTTAAAGGGAAGGGCATAAGTATATATATTTGGCCAATGAATAGCAAGTGCTCTAAACAGAGAGGACTTGTGAAGAAAGAGACATAACGTCTAGGTTGTAAAACCTTGCGAATGTGTTTTGAGAGGACCATCCTGCTGCAAAACATATGTCTTGTAAGGACACACCATTCGTCCATGCCCATGCGGAGGCCATGTCTCTAGTTGAGTGTGCTTTAACACCAATTGGGCAAGTCTTACCCTGCGGCTCATAAGCCAGGGCAATCCAGTGAGAGAGCCTTTGCTTGGAGACAAACATTCCTTTTGTGCATCCTCCATAGCATATAAAGAGCTGATACGCATCCTTCAGATCTATCGAAGCAAACCAGTCGTGTGGGCGTACATGCGATAAGATCCGTTTCTGGGTAATAATTTTGAATGGCCGCTTTATGAGTGCATGATTTAAATGTCCCAGATCCAGGATCGGCTGAAGCCCGCCGTCTTTCTTTGGAACAAGAAAATAACGGCTGTAAAACCATTTTTGTGCTTGACAATTTGGCACAATCTCTATTGCGTTTTTCACGATGAGATTGTGTATTTCGGCTTGTAACACTGGTGCATCCTTGGGTGAAACCGTGGAAGACAGAACGCCGTTGAAACGGGGTGGCTGGCTGGCTTGCAAATTGGATCATATAACCATATTTGATCGTTTTTTGCACCCATTCTGAAATACCCGTTAGGGCTCACCACATGTCCGCATAATGGGACAGACGGCAATTTGGTTTGCTCACTGTATGATATGATGCAACACTCACTATAGGAAAGTGGTTGCGCATAATGTGTGTGCTTTGAAGAGGAAAAAGGCTCTTTTTTGAGAATGTGTGAGCATCTCGTGCATTTTCTGTATTCTTTTTTGCACTTATTGCATTTTTTTTATTGCATTTATTTGAGTGCAAGACACAGGAATAACATTTTGAACAATATTGTGAACAGCAATATTCCTTTCCCGGCAAACAGTAGTGGGGAGATGGGGAACAGTGTTTTGTGTCTCCAATCTAGCCTTTTTTGGAGCAGACCCGAAGCGAATTGCGGGCTCTGCTTTCCACTTCAAAGGGTTGTGCCTGTTTTGCTGCGCATGCTGATATGCAGGTGCCAGTGAGGCAGTAGGTATGTGGCTTTTAGTCGGCCGCTGGCTCAAAACAGAGCGAGGGCGAACCGGCTGTGATACACTCCATTTGGGCATAAAGTGTCTTATAGCCTGTGACTGCTGCTGAGTCGCGACGTAACGCTCAGCAAACTTATTCACACAGCTGGCAAAGAGGCCAGCTGGAGACTCTGGAGCATCCAAAAGAGTGGCTTTTTCCATATCACTAATTTCTGTGAGAGTCAGCCATATATGTTGATCCAGAACTGCCAGGTTGCCCATGGACTTGCCGATGGCTTGCGCAGTGACTTTCGTGGTATGCAGCGCTAATTCTGTAGCAGTGCGGAGCTCTTTGAATGTCTCTGGATCAAAGCCGTGCTCGTCCATTTGCCTGAGGAGCTTGGCTTGAAATACCTGGAGCACCACCATTGCGTGGAGTGCTGATCCAACTTGTCCTGCTGCTGAGTAAGCTTTTCCCACCAGTGCGGACGTTTGTTGAGACAGTTTGGAAGGATGTATGCAATTACCCCCTCCTCCACAGGGGGTAATTGGGCATAACCATTTTCTTCCCCTTGATCCAGATTAAAGAGGATGGCATCACTGCGCAAACACGCAGAGAAGGGCACGTGCCAGGACTTAGTTCATAATGAACTTCGGGGAATAATGGGGCAGATTTGCGGGATGCTGCCGTTTGACGGCGTCTGGACTGCAGGAACCATTCATCGAGGCGAGACTGTTCAGGTTCCTCTGGGGGAGACCACTCAAGGTGAAGCTTCGACCACCCTTTTAAGGACACAGAGCATCTCCCTGTCAGTGGCATGTGCATGTTCCTCTCCTTCACTGGGGGGAAGGGCGGCAGCATCATCCACTGACCAATTGCCTGATGCAGCGAGAGACATGACATCGTCGTTTTCATCCCCAACATCAGAACCGCTGAACGAGACGAGGCCGACCGCTCTTTCAGAAGTTCGGAGCTCGTTTCGCACATAGTGTATCAGAAAACATGCGCTTCGGAGAGATTGAGGGGCTCGCGGGGCGTGTGCCGCCACGAGGACCACCTCAAAGTCATCCTGCTCAACTTCGCGGCCCCGCCTGCTCAACTTCGCGTGTGAGGCTGATTTGTCCCTCAGAACGAGGTTGATTCGTGAGCAAAGCTTCTTGAGACTCATGTCCTCACAGTGAGGACAGTCTGTCTCCATGAGAGCTGACTCTGCATGGGCGCAGCCCAGACAGTAAACGCAACTCTCATGCTGATCTGACGGCGGGATGTGCCTCTCGCACAAGGAACAGTTATGGAACGACATCTTTAAAAAGACGCGAACATGTAAGTGACTCTTTTAGATATATAAATTAATATATATATATATATTAATATTTATATCACACAATATACAATACACAATGTACAATTGCTTTGTAAGGATACACAAACCCTGCCGAAGCGCTAAGGGGAATCAGGATGCTGAGGCCTGTTCACCAGCGAAGTGTCAAGCGGTGAGACGGTGTGATGTTCGCCGGAGCACTGCAGGGGAGCAGAAAGTCTTCCCACAAAGATTCCACCCTCTGACTCGTGTATATCAACGGTGAAGGTAGAAGGCTCCTAGACAAGAGATGATCGCTGTCTTGAAGGAAGAAATTCTGAGGAAATGGTGTTTGTGCACCTGTTTTTATAGCGGACAGTTTCGTGCCAAAACAGGCGGTAACACCAATGCCAATATTAGAATATTGGTTTTATTGTAGAGAGGTTACAACTAGGTCTTGTAAGAAGGCACTCCCATATGCGTTAGTACGCAATGTCGAGTGTACTGGGTCATAAGGGAACTTTATTTACTGAACAGGGCATCTCTGTATGCTGTCAGTCAAAGCTCAGTGTAAGCTTGCCGTTTTTAACAGACGCAATATGAAATGGGTTAGTAATGGCTAGTCTTCCCATGTGAAATTATTAACAGTGTTTACTCAAGAAGGAACTGTATGTCCAGATGATTAAGGGCATTTTACACGGTGCGTGGCAAGTGAAAAGCTTTTGCAGTATGTAGCACAAGCGCAACAATCCCCACAACTGCTGCTGCTCAACGTAAGAGAGTGAAAACATTTATCTCCCAATGACGCAATTACTGTTAATATTGTATTCCGTGTTGCATGTAAGTGATTGTTAAAAGACAAAAAACAAAACAAATAAAATAAAACCAAAATTTGTCTTCATAAAATACAGTGGCAAACAAAGTATGTGAACCCTTTGGAATTAGCTGGTTTTCTGCATAAATTGCTCATTAAATGTGATCTCATCTTTATCAAAGTCACAAGTATAGACAAACACAATGTGCTTAAGCCAACAACACACAATTATAATTTTTTATGTCTTTATTGAACACATCCCATTAAACATTCACAGTGCTGTGGAAAAAGTAAATGAACCCTTGGATTTAATAACTGGTCGATCCACCTTTGGTAGAAATAACCTCAACCAAGCGTTTCCGGTAGCTGCGGATTACACCTGCACAACGTTCAGAAGGAATTTTGGACCATTCTTCCTTACAGAACTTCTTCAGCTCAGCCATATTCTTAGGATGTCTGGTGTGAACGGCTCTCTTGTGGTCATTCCACAGCATCTCTATTGGGTTAAGGTCTGGGCTCTGACTGGGACACTCCAAAAGGTGGATTTTCTCTTTTGTGAAGCCATTCTGTAGTGGATTTACATTGATGTTTAGGATCATTGTCGTGCTGCATCACTCAATTTCTACTGAGCTTCAGCTGGCGCACAGCCACCTTGACATTATCCTGTAGGATATCTTGTTAAAATTGGGAATTCATTTTTCCCTCGATGATTGCAAACGGTTCAGACCCCGATGCAGCAAAGCAGCCCCAAATCATGGTCCACCGTATTTCACTGTTGGGATGATGTTTTCATGTTGGTATGCAGTGCCCTTTTTACGCCATATGTAGCGCTGCGTGTTCTTCCCAAACAATTCAACCTTAGTTTCAGTCCACAAAACATTTTCCCAGTAGCATTGTGGAGTATCAAGGTGGTATTTGGCTAACTTCAGGCAGCTGAAATGTTTTTGTTGGAAAGCAGCGGCTTTCTTGCCTGTTTAATGTTTTCCATATAGAAGACTAATGAACAGAGATGTTAACTAGTTGCAGTGATTCCTTCAAGTCTTTAGCTTTGACTCATGGTTTCTTTTTTACATCACTGAGCATTCTGCTGTGTGCCCTTTGAGACATCTTGGCTGGATGGCTACTTCTAGGGAGAGTAGCCACAGTAGTAAATCATCTAAGTTATCTCTAAATCATCACAATTTGACTAACTGTGGACAGATGAATTTCTAAGCTCTTTGAGATAACTTTGTAACCAAATGTATGCAAAGCAACTATTCTTGATCGTAGGTCTTCTGAGATCTCTTTATTTGCAAGGCATATTTCACGTTAGCAGATGCTTCTTGTGAAAAGTGTTTGAGTGCTTTTTATAAATCAAAGTAGCTCTAACCCACACCCCAATCTCGTTTCATTAATTGGATGCCAGGTTTGCCAACTCCTGACTCTAATTAGCTTTTGTTGACGTCATTAGCCTAGGGGTTCACATACTTTTCCCAACCTACACTGTTTGAATGTTGTATTCAAAAGCCGCGTTTCCACTATTGGTCTAAATTATGGCGTGCTAGTGTGTGCTAGGACCAGTTGCATTTCCACTGTCACTTCCAGGCCTACATCATGCTTACTCTGGGCTTTCTTGGGGCCAATGGCCTTCGGCCCACCATTTACCCTTGGGCCAAACAAGGCCAGCTGGGGATTGAAGCGGGGTCAGTGTCAAAGGTGGAGTTTCGCCGAACTTGCCATGTTGTGTATCCGGTAAACAAAGGTATAGGTTTGGAAAAAATTGCGGGCACAGTACAAATCCATTAAAACGCGCAATGGACAAAGTGGTGCCCAAAGAAAGAACTCTCCATGGTTCGAGATCAAGGTCCGAGGCTATTGGCCCCTGCTGGCCAGTTGATAGCCCTGGCTTGCACTGGCCTGATAGTGGAAAAGCGGCTAATATGTACAAGAACAATACAATAATTTGTTGAGTTAATAACTAGTGTTACTAGTTAAAACAGATCATGTTTGTTCATTATTGTAACTTAGATGAAGATCAAACCAGATTTTAAGACACATTTATACATAAATGCAGGTTATTCCAAAGAGTTCACATACTTTTTCTTGCCACTGTAGTTTAACCATGAATATAACTTATCCTCAATAAACTAAACTGGTGGGCAGACATTGTTTCTGAAAAGAAAAAAATATTTTATTTCCTATATTTGAGTTCTAAACTGAAATGCGTAGACCGCGTTGAACTAGTTAAAGAAAAGGTAGATCTTGCATTTAAAAAAGTTGGGTGCACCTGAAGTAGCCAATGTCTGTCAGCTTAATTTATATTATTTTAATATTACAGTGCATCCGGAAAGTATTCACAGCGCTTCACTTTTTCCACATTTTGTTATGTTACAGCCTAATTCCAAAATTGATTAAATTCATTATATTCTACCATCAATACCCCATAATGACAACTTGAAAGAAGTTTGTTTGAAATCTTATTTACATAAGTATTCACAGCCTTTGCCATGACACTCAAAATTGAGCTCAGGTGCATCCTGTTTCCACTGATCATCCTTGAGATGTTTCTACAACTTGATTGGAGTCCACCTGTGGCAAATTCAGTTGATTGGACATGATTTGGAAAGGCACACACCTGTCTATATAAGGTCCCACAGATAACAGTGCATGTCAGAGCACAAACCAAGCCATGAAGTCCAAGGAATTGCCTGTAGACCTCCGAGACAGGATTGTATCAAGGCACAGATCTGGGGAAGGGTACAGAAAAATTTCTGCAGCATTGAAGGTCCCAATGAGCACAGTGGCCTCCATCATCCATAAATGGAAGAAGTTTGGAACCACCAGGACTCTTCCTAGAGCTGGCCGCCTGGCCAAACTGAGCGATCGGGGGAGAAGGGCCTTAGTCAGGGAGGTGACCAAGAACCCGATGGTCACTCTGACAGAGCTCCAGCATTTCTCTGTGGAGAGAGGAGAACCTTCCAGAAGAACAACCATCTCTGCAGCACTCCACCAATCAGGCCTGTATGGTAGAGTGGCCAGACGGAAGCCACTCCTCAGTAAAAGGCACATGACAGCCCACCTGGAGTTTGCCAAAAGGCACCTGAAGGACTCTCAGACCATGAGAAACAAAGATTGAACTCTTTGGCCTGAATGGCAAGCGTCATGTCTGGAGGAAACCAGGCACCGCTCATCACCTGGCCAATACCATCCCTACAGTGAAGCATGGTGGTGGCAGCATCATGCTGTGGGGATGTTTTTCAGCGGCAGGACCTGGGAGACTAGTCGGGATAGAGGGAAAGATGAATGCAGCAATGTACAGAGACATCCTTGATAAAAACCTGCTCCAGAGCATTCTGGGCCTCAGACTGGGGTGAAGGTTCATCTTCCAACAGGACAATGACCCTAAGCACACAGCCAAGATAACAAAGGAGTGGCTACGGGACAACACTGTGAATGTCCTTGAGTTGCCTAGCCAGAGACCAGACTTGAACCCGATTGAACATCTCTGGAGAGATCTGAAAATGGCTGTGCACTGACGCTCCCCATCCAACCTGATGGAGCTTGAGAGGTCCTGCAAAGAAGAATGGGAGAAACTGCCCACAAATAGGTGTGCCAAGCTTGTAGCATCATACTCAAAAAGACTTGAGGCTGTAATTGGTGCCAAAGGTGCTTCAACAAAGTATTGAGCAAAGGCTGTGAATACTTATGTACATGTGATTTTGTTTCGTTTTTTATTTTTAATAAATTTGCAAAGATTTCAAACAAACTTCTTTCACGTTGTCATTATGGGGTATTGTTTGTAGAATTTTGAGGAAAATAATGAATTTAATCCATTTTGGAATAAGGCTGTAACATAACAAAATGTGGAAAATGTGAAGCGCTGTGAATACTTTCCGGATGCACTGTATATATCTGCTTTGCATGTCTGTTGGCTTTAGATATAGTTTGCACAACCGTTCTGTAGCGGTTATTCAGTCGTAGAATACATTAAAAATTTAGGCTAATGAACACATTCTAGCCAAACCTGACTTCACCTCAACTACTTTATGCAATCTGAATTAATAAAATAAATTTTCTGATTATTTGATTAATCGTCAGAATTAGATTACTTTATTACAAAAATAATTGATAGTGCCAGCCCTACACATCAAGTATAACAAATAAAAAAAGTAAAAAGTTGTGGTTCACATATGTTTCGTTTCACATTTGTTAAATTGTATTACATTTTATTAAATTTTGACATTTTAATGTTATTTGCAGGCCTGTTGGAACTAAATGAAATGGAGGAGAAAAAACATCAGTATCAGAAACCACATCATTTCACAACTGGAGAAAAATCTTTTAATTGCTTACAGACTGAAAAACTATCTGTCACATGCCCCCAGTATGGAGATACTTTCAAACGAAATGTAGATCTTAAAAAACACCAAAAAATCCACACATGCACTGAGTGTGGAAAGAGCTTCAGATATCAGAAAAACCTTAAGGATCACATAAGAAGTCACACTGGAGAAAAGCCTTTTACATGTCCTCAGTGTGGAAAGAGTTTCAAAAATAAAGGAATTCTTACTAAACACATGAGAACTCACACTGGAGAAAAGCCTTTTACATGTCCTCAGTGTGGAAAAAGTTTCGCCCGTAAAGAACAACTGCAGATTCACATAAGATTCCACACTGGAGAAAAGCCTTTCACCTGCCCTCAGTGTGGAAAAAGTTTCAAAGAAAAAGGAGCTCTTAATAAACACATTAGAATTCACACTGGAGAGAAGCCGTTTACATGCACTGAGTGTGGAAAATGTTTCAAACAAAAAGAAATTCTTACTAAACACATACGAATTCACACTGGAGAAAAGCCTTTTTCATGTCCTCAATGTGGAAACAGTTTCACACGTAAAGAACAACTTCAGATTCACATAAGATTCCACACTGGAGAGAAGCCTTTCACATGCTCTCAGTGTGGAAAAAGTTTCAAACAAAAAGGAGCTCTTACTAAACACATTAGAATTCATACTGGAGAAAAGCCTTTCACATGCACTGAGTGTGGAAAGAGCTTCAGATATCAATCAAACCTTAAGGATCACATAAGAATTCACACTGGAGAAAAGCCTTTTACATGTCCTCAGTGTGGAAAAAGTTTCCCCCGTAATGAACATCTTCAGATTCACATAAGATTACACACTGGAGAGATGCCTTTCAAATGCACTCAGTGTGGAAAGAGCTTTAAATGTAATGCAATCCTTAAAAACCACATGAGAATTCATACAGGGAAAAAGCCTTTTACTTGTCTTCAGTGTGGAAAGAGCTTCAACTATAAAGCAAATCTTCAAGATCACATAAGAATCCACACTGGAGAGATGCCTTTCACATGCCATCAGTGTGGAAAGAGCTTCAGATACAAAAGAAGTCTCAATGATCATCAGCGCCTCCATTCTGGAGAAAAGTAATTTAACTGTGATCAGTGCAGTAAAACATTTCTTTTGGGATCATACTTAAAAAGACACCTGAAAACTCATGCAAATGAGAAGCCTCACTTGTGTTCTACAGTACTTGTTGAAAAAGGCTTTCAAGTCTGTACCATTTAAAAGAGCACCAGAAAATACATACCGATGTGAGAGCTCATGTATGCTTTGTGTGTGGGAAATCCTTCATGAGAACTGACAACTTGAAAAAGCACCAAATAATTCATACTGGAGAAAACCCTACAAGTGCTCACATCGTGGAAAGAACTTCAATCGATCAGGAACCCTGAAAACACGCAAATGAGTGCATACTGGAGAGAAGCCAAATCACTGCACTTCATGTGGAAAATCTATCAGCCAATCAAGTAATCTACAAGTTTATTTGAAAAAGCGTTGCCCAAAATTACAAGTTCATGTTTTTATCCAACAAGTAAAGTGTTAGAAATACAGATAAACCAAAAACCCCTGTCTCTTCAGCCTATTGATGAGTTGAATACATTCATTAGCAATTGTTATAATCAAAATGTAATCAAAGCATTTTTAATGTTGTGCATTTATTCAGGGTATTTTATAATGAATAATGTTACAGGTCATTTGTATATTTGACCTCTGAGGGGTGACTGAGGGTCTAACTCATGCGAGATGGATCCACCGTGGATCGGACTTGTTGGTCCAGCACATCCCACAGATGCTCAATCGGATTGAGACCTGGGGAATTTGGAAGCAATTACAACACCTTGAACACTTCATCATGTCCCTAAAACCATTCCCAAACAATGTGTGCAGTGTGGCAGGGTGCATTATCTTGCTGAAAGAGGCCACTGCCATCAGGGAATACCATTGCCATGAAGGGGTGTTCCAGGTCTGCAACAATGTTTAGGTAGGTGGCACGTGTCAAAGTGACATCTACATGAATGGCTGGACCCAGGGTTTCCAAGCAGAACATTACCCAGAGCATCACACTCCCTCCACCAGCTTGTCGTCTTCCCACAGTGCATCCTGGTGCCATCACTTTCCCAGGTAATGGTGCACATGTACACAGCCGTCCACATGATGTAAAAGAAAAGAGGACTCGTTGGACCAGGCAACCTTCTTCCACTGCTCCAAGATCCAGTTCTGACACTCACGTGCCCATTGTAGGTATTTTCAACAGTGAACAGGAGTCATCATGGGCACTCTGACCAGTCTGTGGCTACGTAGCCCCATACGCAGCAGGGTGCGATGCATTGCATTGTATTGTGACACATTCCTCCCATAGCCATCATTAAAATTTTCTGTGACTTGTGACACAGTAGACCTTCTGTCAGTTCGGACCAGACGGAATAGCCTTCGTTATCCTTGCACATCGATGAGCCTTGGGCGCCCAACACCCTGTCACCAGTTTGTGGTTTGTCCCTCCTCAGACCACTGTTGGTAGGTACTCACCACTGCTGACCAGGAGCACCCCACAAGCCTTGCCATTTCAGAGATGCTCTGACCAAGACGTTTGGCCATAACAATTTGGGCCTTGGCAAAGTCGCTCAGGCCTTTACTCCTGCCCATTTCTCCTGCATTCAACATGTTGACTACGAGAACTGATTGTTCGCTTACCATCTAATCTACCCAGACCATGACATGTGGCCTTGTTAGGAGATAATCAATGTTATTCGCTTCACCTGTGAGTGGTCAATGTTTTGGCTCATCAGTGTACATTTTCTGCCTAACTTTGACCTGTTGCGTTTGGACATATGCTTCTCTCGTCATGTTTGTTCCAGCTAGATAAGGCCTGTGTTCCAGTGAGGCCTGACTGAACCTTGAGGGAAAGATAGCCTATGTTTTGTTCTGTCTAATGATGTCATTGTAGGGATTGTTTGGAGTTTTTGAGAGTCATATGACTAAATCAGAGAGACTCAACACCATTGTATCTAAAAGAAGACTCACCTCTGACCTGTTTCTGCTGACCCGTTCCTAACTTGACTTAGTGTTTTAAAAATATAATCTTTGAATGATTGCATTCACGTAGAAGAATAGAAAACCATGCTTGGATGTTTCTAGAAATTATCTGTACTGTTCACCTATCAGAACTCTGTACTTGTAAGAGATTAAGTGTTAATTCATTTGCATATGTCTGTAATTACTGTTGTTTTGGTGATCTGAGTTAGTTCGAGGTTAAATCCTCATCTCATTTTGTGTTTCTGTCTTCTGCCATTGGAAATGTGGAGAACTTTTTCTTCAGTAAATACTCTCTCAACTGATTGAAAATCGACTTTGACTCCTGGTCTTCATTGTTCATACTGGTCTCTCTGATAGTACAACTGTATTACCTTACACTCCCAACAGAGTAATTTAATCAAAGAGGGTAATGAGCTAACTTACCTGTAGTGTTAATTATATTTGAACATTTCTTGCTGTGAAATGTTAGAATTTTGGGGGTGATGCTTTGTAGATCATGTAGAAGATTCCAAGGGTGGTCGTACTGATGGTTCTTAGGAATTTTGTAGATGTGTATTTAAGTTATTTAAAGTCGCAACCAGCATACTTCAACCAGTGGGGTGTAAGAATAATTAGAATTAAAATGCATCATGTAGTAACACATAATCTCTGAATAATAGCATAGAAAAATTTCCTCTCAGATAAAATGCATTTCATGTATTCATGTTTAATATCTATTATTTATCATTAATTTACAACCCTAATTCCCAAAAAATTTGTGACATTCTGGAAAATACTAATAAAAACAAAAGTGATGTGTATATTTAAAAAGAAAGAAAAACAGATTCACAAGGTAAAACATCAAATAATGTGTTGTTGTAGCACTTTCAATATAGCACAGAGTGAAATAGAATTTACAAATGACTCATTTTTTTTTTATTAGTGTTTTCCATACTTTCCCAACATTTTGGGAATTAGGATTGTATTATTATTAATTGTACTGTATTGTACAATGGATTGTACTGTATTAAATTGGGCCAAACACACTTTAAAACACTTCTGTACTACTGTAAGTCTCAAAAATAACTAAAAATACATTTACTTACCTGACTGCATGATAATTCCACTCCATTAACACCTGGGTGAATGTGTACAGCCCATCAGATGACCGTTGGATCAGTAACTGTCACTTTCCATGGTGCCGTTCACACATTCTGTTAAACACCAATGTAGGGCTGGACTAACCGCTTGTTCATGTAAAATTCATACATATACTGGCAGCCAAAAGTTTGGAATAATGTACAGATTTTGCTCTTATGGAAAGAAATTGGTACTTTTATTCACCAAAGTGGCATTCAAATGATTGCAATGTATAGTCAGGACATTAATAACATGAAAAATTAAATTACTTCAAAGAGTTCTTATCAAAAAATCCTCCACGTGCAGCAATGACAGCTTTACAGATCCTTGGCATTCTAGCTGTCAGTTTGTCCAGATTCCTGTAGCACTTGCCATAGATGTGTCTGTCTTGTCGGGCACTTCTCACGCACCTTACAGTCTAGCTGATCCCACAAAAGATCAATGGGGTTAAGATCCATAACACTCTTTTCAAATGATCTGTTGTCCAATGTCTGTGTTTCTGTGCCCACTCTAACCTTTTCTTTTTGTTTTTCTGTTTCAAAAGTGTCTTTTTCTTTGCAATTCTTCCCATAAGGCCTGCACCCCTGAGTCTTCTCTTTACTGTTGTACATGAAACTGGTGTTGAGCGGGTAGAATTCAATGAAGCTGTCAGCTGAGGACATGTGAGGCGTCTATTTCTCAAATTAGAGACTCTGATGTACTTATCCTCTTGTTTAGTTGTACATCTGGCCTTCCACATCTCTTTCTGTCCTTGTTAGAGCCAGTTATCCTTTGTCTTTGAAGACTGTAGTGTACACCTTTGTGGGAAATCTTCAGTTTTTTGGCAATTTCAAGCATTGTATAGCCTTCATTCCTCAAAACAATGATTGACTGAAAAGTTTCTAGAGAAAGCTGTTTCTTTTTTGCCCTTTTTTGACCTAATATTGACCTTAAGACATGCCAGACTATTGCATACTGTGGCAACTCAAAAACATTATTCCAAACTTTTGGCCGCCAGTGGGTCTAGAAAATAATATACATTGTTATATATATATATATATATATATATATATATATATATATACACACTACCAGTCAAAAGTTTTGAAACACTTACTCATTCTTTATTATAATTTTATTTTCACATTTTAGAATAATAGTAAAGTCATCAAAACTATGGAATAACATAAATGGAACAATGGGAATTATGTTGTGACTAAACAAAATCCAAAATAAATCAAAACTGTGTTATATTTTAGCATCTTCAAAGTAGTCACCCTTTGCCTAGAATTTGCAGACATGTACTCTTGACATTTTCTCAACCAACTTCTTGAGGTATCACCCTGGGATGCTTTTTAAACAGTATTGAAGGAGTTCCCACCTATGTTGGGCACTTATTGGCTGCTTTTCCTTTATTATTTGGTCCAAGTCATCAATTTCAAAAACTTTTTTTTATTATTTTTTTATTTAATTTTAGTTTTATAATGAAATAAATTAATATGTTGGCACAATTATATTTTTGTCTACAAAACTAATTTGAAACATTTATGCATATGCCTTCAGATCAAAAGGTTTTTAAGATCATGAGAAACATTTCAGTCAAGTGTTTCAAAACTTTTGACTGGTAGTGTATATACCATAGTCTTTGTCAGGTCGAAGCAGTCTGGTCATTCTCTGTTGACCTCTCTCATCAACAAGGTATTTCCGTCCACAGAACTGTAGCTCACTGGATGTTTTTTGTTTTTGGCACCATTCTGAGTAAATTCTAGAGACTGTTGTGCGTGAAAATCCAAGGAGATCAACAGTTACAGAAATACTTAAACCAGCCCATCTAGCACCAACAATCATCCATGCATTTATCTAATCAGCCAATCGTGTGGCAGCAGTGCATAAAATCATGCAGATACGGGTCAGGAGCTTCAGTTAATGTTCACATCAACCATCAGAATTGGGAACAAATTTGAACTCAGTGATTTGGACCATGGTATGATTGTTGGTGCCAGATTGGCTGGTTTGAATTTACTCAGAATGGAACCAAAAACAAAAAACATCCAGTGAGCGGCAGTTCTGTGGATGGAAACACCTTGTTGATGAGAGAGGTCAACAGAGAATGGCCAGACTGGTTTGAACTGACAGTCTAAGGTAACTCAGATAACCGCTCTTCTTGTGGTGAGAAGAATATTTATCTCAGAATGCTATTCTGAGATACAGGTTGGCACTGTTTTGGCGTCACGAAGGGGACCTACACAACATTAGGCAAGTGGTTTTAATATTGTGGCTGATCAGTGCATATATATATATATATATATATATATATATATATATATATATATATATATATATATATATATATATATACAGTATATACAGCTCTGGAAAAAACTTTAGAGACCACAGCAAAATTATCAGTTTCTCTGGATTTACTATTTATAGGTATGTGTCTGAGTAAAATAAACATTTTTGTTTTATTCTATAAAGTACTGATAACATTTCTTCCAAATTCCAAATAAAAATGTTGTCATTTAGAGCATTTATTTGAAGAAAATGACAACTGGTCAGAATAACAAAAAAGATGCAGTGATTTCAGACCTTGAATAATGCAAACAAGACAAGTTCATATTCATTTTTAAAAAACACAATACTAATGTTTTAACTTAGGAAGTGTTCAGAAATCAATATTTGGTGGAATAACCCGGATTTTCAATCACAGCTTTCATGCGTCTTGGCATGCTCTCTAACAGTCTTTCACATTGCAGTTGGGTGACTTTATGCCACTCTTGGTGCAAACATTCAAGCAGCTCGGCTTTATTTGATGGCTGACCATTCATCTTCATCTTGATCACATTCCAGAGTTTTTCAATGGGGTTCAGGTCTGGAGATTGGCCTGGCCATGACAGGGTCTTGATCCAGTGGTCTCCATCCACACCTTGATTGACCTGGCAGTGTGGCAAGGAGCATTGTCCTACTGGAAAAACCAATCCTCAGAGTTGGGGAACATTGTCAGAGTAGAAGGAAGCAAGATTTCTTCCAGGGTAACCTTGTACGTGGCTTGATTCATGCATCTTCACAAAGACGAATCTGCCCTGATTCCAGACTTGCTGAAGCACCCCCAGATCATCACCAATCCTCCACCAAATTTCACAGTGGGTGTGAGACACTGTGGCTTGAAGGCCTCTCCAGGTCTCCATCTAACCATTAGATGACCAGGTGGAGGATCGGTGATGATCTGGGGGTGATTCAGCAAGGCTGGAATCGGGCAGATTTGTCTTTGTGAAGGACACAGGATAACAGGGAGATGGAGGAGGCTGGACCAACAGCAGCACAACAACATGCCTCAGAGAGACAAAGAGCTCAGGAGACATGGTGGTGCACATGTAGGCAATGCCAACAGAGGTACAGAATATCTGCTACAATGAATGGAACGTTGCCATGCCATCGCTGGAAAGACAGCGTGACCTCAGCCCTCTCGTGAACGCGCATACTGCTGCTTACTGGAAACAAGATTTATAGTTATAAAGTACTTAAATATTGATCTTTTTCGCACCAAAAGTGACCGTATTGCTTTACAAGACATTCATTTAACTACTGGAGTCATATGGATGACATTAATGCTGATTGTCTGTGCTTTTTGGAGTATCAAAAATCGTTTTACCATCCACTTCCATTATTAGGACCTACTGAGCTGAGATATTTGTTTCTATTTTTCTTCAGATGGGTTCTGCTGAAGAAAGGAAGTCATATACATCTGGGATGGCATGAGGGTGAGTAAATGATGAGAGAATTTTCATTTCTGGGTGAACTATCCCTTTAATGACGAAAGACCATAAAGAGTAAAACAACTCTTGATTCCACAACAGGTGAAGTGAGGAAGAGGCCCAGCTCGAACAGGCAAGTCATGAGGACAAAGAGAGGCAGGACAGAGACACGGTTAGGGTTTGACGTGTGCAAACGGGAATTCATTTGTTTGACATGCATGTTTTGGAATTCAGTATGTCTACAGTGATTCTGCAGAGGACGGCCAGGTCCGAAATCAGCGTTGAAGGAGTTAGGAGTGTGAGGTCAGAGAAAACATAAAATTTGAGATGACAAGATCTCTAGGAAATAGAACTGGGAATGGATCAGAGACTAAAAGAGGAGTGGAAGACACAGGTGAAGATGAGGACGAAATGGAGGTAGGATGGACACAGGTAGAAGGAAGGACAGGAAAATATGCAACAAAAAAGAGAAAAAAGGGAAAGAGGAAGGATTGGAACATAGTTCCATAGATAGTGAGGGAGAGGAAGTTGAAAGGGATAAGAATAGGAAGGAATACCGGGTAATACTGAAATTTAAAGGAAGAGATGGTATAGCAGGAATGAATCCAATGGCGCTGACTCATGAATTAAGCAAACTAGTAGGTGAAATTCAATTTGCTAAAATACTACAGGATGGCACATTGATGATAACGTGCAATAACGAAGAGCAGAAAAATAAAGCAATAAAACTAAAAATGGTGGGCAAACAAATGGTAATGAACTATAAGATAGCTGGTCAAAATTCATGGGTGTATGGAGTGATATCTGGGGTCCAATTGAGAGACACAATGGAGGAACTAAAAAAGAATCTTGAAGGAGGGAAAATCATGGAAGCAAGTCAATTGCAAATGAACAGAGAAGGGAGCAGGGTCGATAGTTTGTCAGTGTGACTAAAGTTGGAAGGTAAAGATTTGCCAGATCGTGTAAAGCTAGGTTTCATTAGTTACCCAGTAAAGATGTATGTGGCTCCCCTCTGAGATATTATAATTGCCAAAGATATGGGCATATTGCGACAGTATGTAAAGCAAAGACAAGGTGTGGGGGGCCTGGGTAGCTCAGTGGTAAAGACACTGGCTACCACCCCTGGAGTTCGTTAGTTCAAATCCCAGGGTGTGCTGAGTGACTCCAGCCAGGTCTCCTAAGCAACCAAATTGGCCTGGTTGCTAGGGAGGGTAGAGTCACATGGGGTAACCTCCTCGTGGTCCCTATAATGTGGTTCGTTCTCGGTGGGGCACGTGGTGAGTTGAGCGTGGTTGCCGCAGTGGATGGTGTGAAGCCTCCACACGCGCTATGTCTCCTATGGCAACGCGTTCAACAAGCCACATGATATGATGCACGGGTTGACTGTCTCAGACACAGAGGCAACTTTGGGAACTGGGCAGTCCAAATTAAAAAAAGACAAGGTGTGCACGTTGTGGAAGAGAACATGAGTATGGGAAGTGTGAAGTAGGAGCAGAAATGAAATGCTGTAATTGTGGAAGAAATCACAGCATGGCATATGAAGGATGTGTGGTCAGGAAAAGGGCAGTGGAGATACAACAAGAAAAAGTCAAGCATAATATAACATATGCAGAAGCAGTAAAAGCAGTAGATTCAAGGACTATGCAAAGTGGAAAGGAAAGAATGGGAAATGATAAAGGGAATGAAGAGACAAGGAGATTAAATGGTGGTAGCAGAATAACAGAAGATACAATGATAGTAAGCAAGAAAAACTTTGTGCTCTTTGTTGCAGAAGTAATTAATTGAACAGCCCAGACAGAAAGAAGAAAAGATCCAGATCATAGTAAAAGCAGCTGAGAGATTTCTAGATATAAGAGGATTGACATGGGAGACAGTAAGGAAAGGACTTATAACGGACTAGTCAGGAGTCATGGGTTGGATAACATTGATTATGTTATTAATTCTACAATGGAAGGCAAGAAGTCTATGTGCTAATGGTCAAGAATTTAAAGGGTATAGAAATCATATGAATGAATGAACTTTACATTTATGTAGCACTTTTCTGACACTACACTCAAAGTGCTTTACACAGTGAACAGGGGACCCTCCTCAACCACCACCAGTGTGCAGCATCCACCTGGATGGTGCGACAGCAGCTATAGTGCACCAGTACACTTACCAGCTATTGGTGGAGAGGAGAGAGTGGAGTGATAGAGCCAATTAATGGATGGGGATTATTAGGAAGACATGACTGATAAGGGCCAATGGGGGGAATTTGGCCAGGATACCAGGGTTACACCCCTACTCTTTTCAAGAGGTGTCCTGGGATTTTTATTGACCATGGAGAGTCAGGATCTCGGTTTGACATCTCATCCAACGGCGCATTTCCAGCCGCTTTCTCTCCTGCACGACGAGTGCAGATTTCGCCCCTGGGCGAAAGAGTATATTTTCTCTATTAGAGCATACACATTGACATTGAATGTCTTTTTAAAAACGCATCTTTATAAAGATGCTTTTCCGTCTTTGTGTGATTCCTGGATGAGGTCGTTATCTCTCCGCCTCCGATGGCCACGGGCGCTGCCTCACGTGTCTGGGCAGCGATCACACTGACGCAGCGTTTGTGGATGGTTCATGTTCTCATTGCAAGAATATGACCATGGCAACGTTGCGGTCACGGCTTACCTTCTTCCGAAGCAGGAAAGCCACTCTAGCCGGCGCCATCTACCAGCCACTCTAGCCTGCGCCTTCTACCAGCTGTAGGAAATTTGGGGAGTTCAATGGGTAATTCCCCGTGGACCTCCTGTTCCCCAGCATGCTCGTTTGCTCCTGTCAGGTACTCAAATGAGACCAGCCCGCCTCATGGCCAGCTTGACGTCTCTTTCGGGGCCTGCGAGCAGGATGAGTCTTCGATCATTGCATTGGAGAGTGCACTGGCGATGTTGGACGCTGAGGACTCGACTGGGCTGCCACTTTCGGGTCTGCCCGCCCAGTCTGAGGCTGATGCAGAGCTGACCGCCATGCTTGCCCGGGCCGCCGTGAGTATCAGGTTGGACTGGAACCCTCCACCCTTCCCTGAGTGCTCGTGGCTTGATGATTGGTTCCTGGGTTCGGGGCACTGCTCACGGCCACGCTCGGGGTCACTTGCTTCACGGAGGTGCACGACGATCTGACGAGGTCGTGGAGGGCAACTTTCGCTGCCAGAAACAGACTTCCGGGTTCGTCCGCTCTTACTACCCTCGACGGCGGGGCGGTCCACGGGTACACGGAGGTCCCTCAGGTGGATAAGGTGGTTGCGATGCACCTGTGCACGCAAAACGCCGCCACCTGGCGGGATCGTCCGGCGCTCCCCTCCAGAGCCTGTAGGACTACGTCGTCTCTGGCGACCAAAGACTACAGTGCTGCTGCACAGGTCACGAAGCGAGCACTCGGGCAGGCGTTGTCCACCTTGGTGGTCCAGGAGCGCCACCTGTGGCTGAATCTGGTCGAGATGAGGGACGCCGACAAAGCACGCTTTCTCAATGCGCCCATCTCCCAGATTGGACTTTTCGGCGACACCGTTGAGGACCCAGCAGTTCTCACCGGTGGACGGAGGCCATCCAGCACATCTTACCCTGGCGCGGCTCAAGATCCCACACCCCATCTGCTCGCTGAGGGCGTCCCCCTGCAGCGGCGAAAGCCCGGGCAGCTCCACCCGAGCCCAGCTCTCAGCCCCAGCGTAGAGCTCCCCGCAGGAAGCTGACGCCCCCTGTCTCACGGGCCGGCACGAGGACCCGGAAGGCTCCTAAGCGCCCCTGAGACAGACGACCCAGGGAGCGAGACGTCTGCTATGGAGCTGGTATCCAGACCACTCCATCCCCCGGTGGAGGGCTGGGAGGTAAATCTTTTGTTTCCTTCACTTTTTTGTTTGCCAAATGGGCTGCTGGACCCAAATTGTCAAAAAAAGAGCGGTTTCCTCACTCCTTGAGTTACATAATCGGTGTTCATGACCGCCGTTGTCACGGCAACCAGATACCGAGCACTCGCAGCCAGGGCCCCGCAAACGCAGTCCCCCCGCTTTTGTGCACCCGGCTGTAGTGGAAATATGGATAAAAAAGACGAAATATGTAATTATAAACTTCTATAACCTGTGCCAAAAATTAATAATGGAGAATACAGAAATAGTGAAAGGGTAATATGGTAGAATTGATGGAAGCAAAAAACTTGGTATCCTTCAATGATGCACGGTGGTACACGGGTGGATGTGAAATCAGGATTAGAGTCAACACTGGATCTAACACTTGTATCAAGTACATTAGGAGGAATAATGGGAAGTTTTAAAGAAATGTACAATTGGAAGTGATTATTACCCAATAATAAGTACAATCATGAATACTAGTGAGAAGGGAAAGGAAGGGAAAACAAGGAAATGCAGGAAAATGGAAATATGAGAAAGCCAACTGGGAAAAATTTAAGATAGTGAGTGGAGGGGGGGGCCTGGGTAGCTCAGCAAGTATTGACGCTGACTAACACCCCTGGAGTCGTGAGTTTGAATCCAGGGCATGCTGAGTGACTCCAGCCAGGTCTCCTAAGCAACCACAATTGGCCCGGTTGTTAGGGAGTGAAGAGTCACACGGGGAACCTCCTCATGGTCACGATTAGGGGTTCTCGCTCTCAATGGGGCATGTGGTGAGTTGTCAATCCGTAGTCAGCGAGTATTGATGCTGACTACCATCCCTGGAGGCGCGAGTTCAAATCCAGGGCGTGCTGAGTGACTCCAGTCAGGTCTCCAAAGCAACCAAATTGGCCCGGTTGTTAGGGAGGGTAGAGTCACATGGGGTAACTTTCTCGTGGTCGCGATTAGGGGTTCTCGCTCTCAGTGGGGCACATGTGAGCTGTGCATGGACCGCGGAGAGTAGCATGAGCCTCCACATGCTGTGAGTCTCCGCGGTGTCATGCACAACTCGGAGGCAACTGAGATTCATCCTCCATCACCCAGATTGAGTCACTACGCCACTACGAGGGGAGAAAAGCAAAAAAAAAAAAGATAGTGAGTGAGGAAGGATTGGAAAGAATCGAGATTAATGAAGAAACAAGTATAGATAGGATAAATACAGAAATAGTTGCAGCCATAAAGAATGCTGCAGAAATATGTATTCCAAAAAGTAAAAGAAATAGGATGGAGAGGATAGTACCATGGTAGAATGAGAAATGTATAAAAGCAGTATAGAAGAAAAGGAAAGCATTTAAAATATTGAAGAAAACCCACAACTGGGAAAATATGATAATATATAAGAAATCTCAAGCAGAAACAAGAAGAACAATAAGAGAAGAAAAGAAAGAGTACTGGAGATCATTTTGTGAAGAAATAGGTGAAAACACACCTATACAAGAAATATGTAACACGATTAAAAAGATGAGTGGAATTCGAAGAGAATATGTTTATCCAGTGTTAAATATGGAAGATGAGAATGCTATAGAAGATAAGGAGAAAGCTGAAATGTTCAGAAGTGCATTTACAAAAATAAACAGTTCAGATAATTTGACACAATAGAGTAAGGAAATGATAGAGAAACTTTCAAAAGAATATCCACATCTATTGGAAAAGAGGGAAACATCGAATGGTAAGTTGGATGTGCCTTTCTCAAATCAGGGAAAGACCCAAGCAAACCATTCAATTACAGGCCTATAGCTTTAACTACACATTTAGGTAAATTAAAGGAAAAGATGATTACTGATCGATTAATGTTCTATCTGGAGGAAAGAAATTTCTTCTCCCCATACCAAAATAGAATTAGAAGAGGAAGGGGAACAATGAACCCTATCATAAATGTGGAGGAAGATATAAGGAAAGCCTTAATAAGTAAAGAAACAGTAATAGCAGTATTTTTTGATGTGGAAAAGGCTTACGACATGTTATGAAAGGAAGGACTGCTAATAAAATTGGATCAGATTGGAATAGGAGGAAGAATATATAATTGGATTAAAGATTTCCTAATTGAAAGAAACATTAAAGTGAAGATTGGAGAAGTTATATCCAATAGGGGCTTGATAGAAAACGAGACACCCCAAGGAAGTGTCATAAGTCCATTACCATTTATTATTATGATTAATGATGTTTTGCTACAGCTGATATTAATTTGGGTAAATTGCTGTTTGCAGATGAAAGAGCCCTTTGGTTCAAAGGAAGAAATGAAGAATATATAGTTTAAAAAATGCAATCAGCCTTAAATAATGTTGAAAAATGGTCCCATAAGTGGGGCTTTAAATTCTCAAAAAAAAACTAAATCCATCTTCTTTACCAATAAAAAGATAAATAAAGATTACAAAAATAACGTTATATAATATGGAATTAGAAAGAGTTTCAGAAGTAAGATTTCTAGGAATATGGTTTGACTTTAAGCAACATGGAAAACACACATAGATAAAATGGTAGAAAAATGCAAGAAAATGTTAAATGTAATGAGATGTGTTTCAGGAAGTGAATGGGGGGCTGGTAGAATGGCTTTAAAAACCATTTATACAACAATGATAAGAACAGCATTTGACTATGGTTGTATAACATACGGATCAGCATCTAAAACTCAGTTAGGTAAATTAGAAAGAATACAATCTCAAGTATTAAGAATATTTTGTGGAGCATATCCGTCTTCTCCAATTCCAGCTTTGCAGGTGGAGTTGGGTGAGATGCCAATGTACTTAAGAAGACAGCAATTAATAATGTCATACTGGGCTAATTTAAAAGGTCAGAAATATCAGGGGGGCCTGGGTAGCTCAGCTAGCATTGACACTGTCTACCACCCCTGCAGTCGCGAGTTCGAATCTAGGGCATGCTGAGGGACTCCAGCCAGGTTGCTGGGGAGGGTAGAGTCACATGGGGTAACCTCCTCGTGGTCACAATTAGGGGTTCTCGCTCTCAATGGGGCATGTGGTAAGTTGTGCGTGGATCACAGACAGTAGCATGAGCCTCCACATGCTGGGAGTCTATGCAGTGTCATGCACAGCAAGCCACGTTATAAGAGGCTCGGATTGACGGTCTCAGAAGCAGAGGCAACTGAGACTTGTCCTCTGCCACCTGGATTGAGGTGAGTAACCTTGCCACCATGAGGACCTACTAAGTAGTGGGAACTAGACATTCCAAATTGTGAGAAAAGGGGATAAAACATTTTAAAAATCGACCAAAAGGGTGTTAGAAGCATGTTGGGAATATGGAAAAGGAAAGGAATCTAGCTTTGGTTGGATTATTGAAGATTTAGTACAAGAAATTAATGAAATTAAAGGAGTATAAAGTTGCATTAATAGTAACTTTACCTCCAACTCCATTATGGATTATGCCCAAACCTAAAGTAGATTTATTCCTATTAGAGTCAAGGCAAGGAAATGACACGATAGCAATAGAGGCAGAAATAACAAAGGAGTATATCTGGACAAAATATTATTGTCTTACTCAAGTTTATACAGATGCATCTAAAGATCCAGGAAAAGGACAGGTGGGAATTGCTTATACCATCCCAAATTTGAAAATAGCAGAAGGAAAAAGGATATCAGATCATGTTTCAGAATATACAGGAGAATTACTAGCAATTATGATTGCAATACAAAAGATAAATGACATAGGATCAACTAATACTCTCATTTGTTCAGACTCTAGTTCGGCATTGTTAAGTTTGGATGCTCAATATTCTGATAATAGACATAGTGGTGGAGATTTTCCAGATTTTATATAATATGCAAAAATCAAACAAGAAAGTACAATTTGAATGGGTACCTACTCATGTAGGAGTGAAAGGAAATGAAGAAGCAGACAAACTGGCAAAAAAAGCAATGATGAAAGAAGACATTGACATTCAAATATCATATAGTAGATCAGAAATTAAAGCAATAATTAAAAAGGAAATAATGCAAAAGTGGCAAACCTATTGGTTTAATAATGAGGAAAAGTCAGTACAACCATTGGTCGGTAGAGGAAGGATATCGTGGGAAGAAGGAAAGAAGAATGTATTATATCAAGACTCAGATTGGGGCATACAGGGTTAAATGCAACAGTGCATTTAATAGGAAAACATCCAACAGGGTTATGCAGCTGCTGTGGGGTTAAGGAGTCAGTAGAACATGTAATAATACAGTGCAAAGAATATGCAGAAGAAAGAAACAAATTAGAAGAAAAAGAAGATTCCACAACAGTCCATTAGAAGGCGACATACACACAGTCTGAGAACCGCTACACAATAATAGAAGAAGACGCATAACATCGATTATTGTAAATGTTGGGGAATATTTCCATCTTTAAATGAAGAAGTGTTTGAAGGAATTATTCCAGGTTTAACATCTGAAGTCTGCATGATATAATACTGTAATTATGGAGTTTATTAAAGAGGAGAGTGAGAACATGAGTGATCCAGAACACTGCAGAATTAAAAACGAAGATACTGAAGAACAAACAGGTTTGTGTCTGTTCTTAATTCTTCATAATAGACAAAAGGAACTTTAACAGGTTTGTGGATATTGGTTCTGTGGGATACGTTTTAACAATGTATTGATGGGAAGATCGGTGCATTTTACTGACTTTGATCTTTGAATTGGGTTTGAATCTCGTTTGATCTTTGAATCCAAAATTAACAAATCGTTATTCAAGTAATTTCGTTTATTTGTCACGTGGCTGCCACTAGGATCAGCACAGACGACAAATGCTTCGTTCATGAGTGACAATTACTGGTCTTATAATAAGAATGGTCACGATGAATTATTTTCATACATTTAATGCAGGAAGTGTTTACAAGATAGTATAAAATACAAGTAAATGGTCTTGGATAACTATCAGTAAATTCAAAGGGAAATTCTGTTAGGCATAATTGATTTGGGTCTACAAGTTCACACCAAGAACATAACAGAGGCATAAATCATTCAACAATGGATGCATCATGAAGGAAAAATCAATTCAAATTTATCCAAAATCAATTTAATAGTCAAGTCAATCATATGGGGTTTCCTCATAGCTTTTAGTCTATGATCCCAGATAGCACACATACATCTTCGAGATGCCTGTTTTTGATCTTTTCATCTGGAAAGCATCACAATCTAATTAAAGTCTTAACATTTCTTTTATTTATTTTTTTATCCCCTTTTCTCCGCTTGCTTAGGAGACCTGGCTGGAGTCACTCAGCATGCCCTAGATTCGAACTCATGACTCCAGGGGTGGTACTCGCTGAGCTACCCAGGCCCTTAATAACGTCTTCTAAACATCTTAAAAGATCAGATTTACAAACATTTGAAATCATAAATGACATGTTTTAACACTGTTTGCTCATCTTCAGTATGTCTATTAGACATATGTGAATAAGTATGTTTCGGATGTCAATAAGACCTTCAGCAGATGTCTTTGAGATGTTTAAGATTTAGAATGTTTGTAAATCTGATCTTTTTAAGATGTTTAGCAGATGGTAAATAGAATGCAATGCTTTCCATATCAAACTGTTTTAAAGAGACATCTCGGAGATGTACGTGTGCTATCTTGGACTCTGCGCATTGAGTTTATAAAGTATTTGATGGCTGCGCTGTGTGTTCAATCAGTGAATATGTAGAGTATTGCAGCCTCTTCGCCCTGTGATTGTCATTATGTTCTCTTGGAGTGTTTAGAGTTGTGTTCGTCTAGAGAAAAAACCACCCCATCATGACAAAATAAGTGAATAGTTCACGAACAACTAATAACTAACGTAGTGTAAAAAAAGAAAAACACGTATAAAGTTGGGGTTCACATTTGTTGTTTGTGAATTTAATTTAGACATTTTAATCTTATTTGCAGGCCTGTTGGAACTAAATGAAGTGGAGGAGAAAAAACATCAGTATCAGAAACAACAACAAACGACAACTGGAGAAACATCTTTTAGTTGCTCACAAACTGAAAATAATTTCACACAAACAAGTGCTCAAACAGAAGCCAACAATTCTTTCACCTGCACTCAGTGTGGAAAAAGTTTCAAAGAAAAAGAGCTCTTAATAGACACATACAAATCCACTCTGCAGAGAAGCCTTTTACATGTCTTCAGTGTGGAAAGAGCTTCACATTTAAAGCAAACCTTAAGGTGCACATAAGAATCCACACCGGAGAGAAGCCTTTTACATGCATTCAGTGTGGAAAGAGTTTCAAACAAATTGAAGTTCTTACTAAACACATGAGGATCCATACTGGTGAAAAGCCTTTCACATGTCTTCATTGTGGAAAGAGCTTCACATTTCAATCAAACCTTAAGGTGCACATAAGAATCCACACCGGAGAGAAGCCTTTTTCATGCATTCAGTGTGGAAAGAGTTTCCGCCTTAATGAACTTCTTCAGAGTCACATAAGATTTCACACCGGAGAGAAGCCTTTCACATGCCCTCAGTGTGGAAAAAGTTTCAGAAATAAAGGATATCTTAATAAACACATTAGATTCCATGCTGGAGAGAAGCCTTTTACTTGTCCTCAGTGTGGAAAAAGCCTCTCATGTAAAGCAGTTCTTAAAAAACACATGAGGATTCACACAGGAAAGAAGCCTTTTACATGTCCTCAGTGTGGAAGGAGCTTCATATATAAAGCAAATCTTCAAGATCATGTAAGAATCCACACTGGAGAGATGCCTTTCTCGTGCCATCAGTGTGAAAAGAGCTTCAGATACAAAAGCAGTCTCGATAGTCATTTGCACATCCATTCTGGAGAAAGGTCATTTAACTGTGATCAGTGCAGTAAAACATTTCTTGTGGGATCATACTTAAAAAGACACCTGAAAACGCATGCAGTTGAGAAGCCTTACTTGTGTTCTATCTGTGGAAAAAGTCTTACAAATCGTTACAGTTTAAAAGCGCACCAGAAAATACACACCGGTGTGAGAGATCATGTATGTTCTGAGTGTGGGAAATCCTTCACTACAATTGAAGGCTTGAAAAGGCACCAAATAATTCATTCTGGAGAAAAACCTCACAAGTGCTCACACTGTGGAAAGAACTTCAGTCGATCAGGAAACCTGAAAACACACGAGAGAGTTCATACTGGAGAGAAGCCATATCACTGCACTTCATGTGGGGAAACTTTCAAAAAATCAAGTAGTTTAAAGGTTCATTTGAAAAAGCGTTGCGCAAAGTCGCAAAGTGAGCAGAGTTCATTTTCAGGTCCAAATACATCATTAGAAATTCAGATAAACCAAAAGATGGACTTTCTCCAAACAGAATTATTTAATCAAATAGAGTAATGAGCTAAAATTACCAGTAGTGTAATTGCATTTAAAAATGTTTTGCTGTGAAATATAGGGATGTGCCTGGGTGGTCAACTAATTGACAAGTCATCCAACGACTGAATAACTGATTAGTGCATTCAACTAACATTCATTTTTTTAGTGGTAGTGGTTTTAATGGGAGACGCAACTTCTTGGAGAGCGTTTTTGCGTGATTATAGCTTGCTATGCTTAAAAGTGATTAATAGTCAGCACAGTAAAACCCTTTGCAAGAAATTTTGTCTCAAATGCTTTAAGTCCATTTATGCATTGCTGCTGTTACAGCAATCAAACGCTGCATCAACAACACATTACAAGACGATCGCTCTCACACGTTAAATCCTCTGCTGTGAGTAATATTCCCATATTTGTGAAGTGTTGTGAAGAGATTAAAGTCTTTTGCTGATTCTGCCTGAAACTGCGTAAATAAATAGTTTGTGAATAGTGCACAGATGCCGCGGAGAATACCGTGGGCCTCCACACGCGCTACGTCTCTGCAGTAATGCAAGAGCGCAGACTGACGGTCTCAGATGCGGAGGCAACTGAGATTCATCCTCTGCCACCCGGATTGAGGCGAGTCACTACGCCACCATGAGGACTTAGAGCACATTGGGAACTGGGCATTCCAAATTGGGGAGAAAAAAAAAACCAATGCTGTCTATTTAATTTCCATCCATATCCTTAGCCATGGGAATTGAATACTTTCATGATCCAAAAAGCACCAAAAAAGTATCATAAAAGTAGTCCATATAAGTTGTGTTCTAGATGTTAAAGTTATTCTAAAGCTGTACGATCACCTTATGTGAGGAACAGACCAAAAATATAATGGCAAGATTTCCAGTAAATAACAACATAAATATTGCTCTGTTCCTCACACAGTGCTTTCGTATGGCTTTAGAAGACTTTGGAATATATTGCAAAAGTTGTATGGACTATGTTATTGATGCTTTTTCCTTCAATTATTTGCAGAGTTTGACAGCCATGGGAACCATCCTCTTTCATTGAATGAAAAAAAGCAGTGTGCATATCTCCAGATATTTTTTCTTTTGTGTTCCATGTAAGAAAGAAAAACATAGAGGTTTGAAATGACACGAGGGTGAGAAAATGACAGAATGTTAATTTTTTTGGTCATCTATTTCTTGTACGCATTAACCTTGGTTACAAGAGAAAAAAAAAGCCAAATAGCAATTTGTTACGCAAATATTATTGGCGTTTCAAAATGATTTTTTTTTTTTTTTTACTTGTATATATGTTTTCTGTGTTATTGAATAAACTGATCATCTATCATCTGTCTCTTTTCTAATATATGCCCTCAAATTGGTAAAAAAAAAAAAAAAATGAAGAAAAAAGCTAATTATATTGTTCTTCGCGAAGCCAACATTGAAACAAATAAAACACGTGCAGAAAGCATAAAAACACTTTTTAAAAGCAGTACTGCTTTTTGGTCATGACATTATGGTACAACGTTCACACAATGAGATTTTTCAGGACCTGAACCTTGTTTGCATCTAGCTCCACAAAGATATTTTTCATTGCTTATAAAGTTTATGGTCATGCCAGTGCTGCTCATATCTGCTTGAATGGGAAAAGATCGAAATCTCAAAAACGGTTGGCCAAGATTACGATCAAAGATGATATTTCAAATCAGCAATAAAGTCTGACAATACTGGAATCATAAATGGTGCTTCTTAACCTCAGATTACGCTAAAAAAAAAAAACGCGATTTTCCCGGCTTGCATAGCTAATGCGCATGCGTATTCTAAAGTTGATTGACAGGCGATGTCGGTATTTAAAAGGTGATTGGCTCTTTTACCTGTAAGGCGGGACTTCCTTTCTACATCCGTTGGCAGCTGTTGGTGCGTTCTAATGTCTTCCATTCATTTTAATAGAAGTGGCCGGTCTCTGCTAAATACACTCAGGTACAGTCATCAGATGACCGTTGGATCAGTAACGGTCACTTTCAGTGGTGCCGTTAACATCATTCCGTTAAACAACAATGTAGGATTCTCACGTAAAATTCAAACATACATATCTACAAAATATTATACTTTTATATCTCACACACAAAAATGTAAAAGAATAAAAGGTAAATTCGGAGCGTATATCTGTTGAGATTTGCCAACGACCTCAGGATTTAAAATCTGACTGTGTATTTTATAACATACTATTTTGAATGTATCTTGAAAAAAAAAAAAAAGTGTTTTTGTGACCATATGACGCTATAATAAAGTAATTAATATGACCGCACCTGCTTGTTGATACACCGTCCAAAGCTGCTCCTAATGGAAAGTGCGCGAGCCGTTACCTCTTTGCGCGCGAAAATCATAGGCTTAATCCTTGTGCGTCAATTTAAAAAAGTTACTCAGAGGTAAAAAAATGTCCACGTCAAAAAACTGCCATAATAATAGTATATATTAATATTATTTTCCACTTTCAAGGAGTTATTTTTTTAACCAACATCAGTGCTGATCACATTCATTCATTTTTAGGATTTTTACCCATTAAATGCCAGTGTGTTTATATAATGCCACTGTTGTTGTTGTTGTTTTTATTTTTTTATTTAATTTTTTTTTGTTTTTGTTTTTTTCTTAATATATATATATATATATATATATATATATATATATATATATATATATATATATATATATATATTATTTTCCATATACTAAATGCTAAGGGGATTTATTTATTTATTATTATTATTATTTTTTTTTTTTTTTTTTTTTTTTTTTATCACAGTCTGGGATATGTCAATGATTAGCAACAACATTGATTTTGAAGCATTATTATTATTACACTCAGGACCTTAGAGGACAAAAATTGTCCGTGTCAAAAAACTGCCATAAAAATATTATATATAAATATTGTTTTCCACTTTCACTGACTTAGATTTTTTAACCAACATCAGTCCTGATCATAACTACCAAATATTCACTGAGTTTCAGGATTTTAACCCTTTAAATGCCAGTTTGTTTACATAATGCCACTGGTGTTTGTTACACACACACACACACACACAGAGACACATACAAAACACTCTTTGGCATCAATACCAACACACACAGACACACACACAATTTTAGCTGCATCATTTATTCAATTGGCCTGCAGTGCTTTTTAATGCAGCAAACAGAAAATAGGAAAAAAGCATGTATTTGCTCCATAGGCTAAACATGAAAAAAATGGCACCAGCTGGTGGAAAATATTAAACATTTAAATTTTGAAGCCAGGGCTCTGGAATGAAAGCATAACATCATAGAATTCATGATTTTATGCTTTAATGGCACTGGGATCAAATATTGCAGTTTTAATGGGTTTCAGTGAGGAAATTTTTGTTCTGAGTGTAACTATTTTGTGTACACAGTGTATTATAGATGTATTATAAGAACTGAGGTTGAAATATCAAAATACCCCCAAAAATATATACCTTTGGCACAATTTTTTTAGTCATAAAAAGATACGAAATTGGGACACAGGTAAACACAAAATGTTGTATTTGGGTTCTGGGCAAAAAAAAAAATCCGAGACCATAAAGAGTGAAAGAACTCTTGGTTCCACAACAGTCCATTAGAAGGCGACATACACACAGTCTGAGAACCGCTACACAATAATAGAAGAAGACGCATAACATCGATTATTGTAAATGTTGGGGAATATTTCCATCCTTAAATGAAGAAGTGTTTGAAGGAATTATTCCAGGTTTAACATCTGAAGTCTGCATGATATAATACTGTAATTATGGAGTTTATTAAAGAGGAGAGTGAGAACATGAGTGATCCAGAACACTGCAGAATTAAAAACGAAGATACTGAAGAACAAACAGGTTTGTGTCTGTTCTTAATTCTTCATTAATGACTGCTGAAGAACATGAAGGTAATAGACAAAAGGGATTTAAACAGGTATGGTGGCTATTGATTTAAAATAACAGCTGTTCAATAGTGTAGTTTAATGATACTGTATGTGACAGAATTTTAAGTAATTTGACCTTTAAAAAAGTAATTAACTGCAATTGCCTTACATGTTATAGCATATCATAACAACAGAATTCACTATTAGGACATAAAATTAGGGCTGTCACAATTAATAGATTTAATTCGATTACTAGATTAAAAAAATTTCCTCGATTATAAAATTGCTGAATCAACAAATCGAAAATAAGGTAAAAGTGTTGCAGTCCACGGACGAGGGTCCGTACACATAATGACGAAATAAGTGTCAACTGTGAAAGAGCACTTCACTTTAGATTTTAAAAACAATGCAGTTGTCTGTCATCTGAAAAACCATAACAGCACTTGAAAAGATGACATCCAATTTTCACAGTCCCTCTGGACACAGCATGGTAAACGGTGGCGGTTCTAGCTTGTATGGCGCACTGGGCAAACCCCCCTTCAACAAGATTTGTTGACGGGGGGTAATGAAGGAGAGTCTGTGCCGCCGCTGGCAAGCGCTCCATGCCAGTGGGGGTGGGAGCCGCATTAAAAATTAAGCACCCCAAGATGCCGCTCTGGGCAGCTGCCCATGTTGTCCATATCTAAATCCGCCATTGACAGTATGTTCACTAGATTGCATGCAGTTTGCGGTGATGTGCATCCAGATGTGTGAGAGATGTTGAGCCCTACCCTTTGAATGTAAATATGATCTTCCTCCTCATGTAGGCTACATTACATTTTGTGATTATTAAGTTTGTAGTAATTAGCAGTGCCACTCTTATGATAAATATTTTATAGTTTTTGGCCATTATCACAGGTAAAACTCAACATAGGAACCCAGAGAACGTCTCGGTTATGTAGTAACGCAATGTCTCGCTGGAGTGTTGGTGGCATAGTGGGCTAAAGCACATAACTGGTAAAAAAGGTTGCTGGTTCAATCCCCACAGCCATCACCACTGTGTCCTTGAGCAAGGCACTTCAGGTTGCCCCAGGGGGATTGTCCCTGTAATAAGTACACTGTAAGTCGCTTTGCATAAAATGTATATGTAAATGTAAAAAAATTGCATATGGGAGTGCCTTCTTACATGACCTAGTTGAAACCTCTCTACAATAATGGCAATATTCTAATATTGGCTATGGTGTTTAAGCCCCGCCTGTTTTGGCGTGAAACTGTCCGCTATAAAAACAGGTGCAAAAACACCATTTCCTCAGAATTTCTGACTGAGAACAAAGAGAGCATCTCTCGTGCCTCAAGAACTCTGAGTTTTGTAGTACGGCTAGCATTCGCAATGTCTTGTATCCTTTGTCTCAGGGAACCGAGGTTATGTATGTAACCAAGACGTTCTATTACGACTCAGTACACTTGACATTGTGTAGTAACGCATATGGGGAACAGAATCTCATTATGCCACACTACACGACATAACTTCCCAGAGAGGAAACATGGTGCCACAGTCTTGTAGGACACCGACCGACATGAGTATGCCACAGTGAGTGTTGGCCTGGAGGGGAGCACTCATAACGAATATATGAACTATAGTCATATGAACCCAGTCGGGAAGGGAGTTTATTTATAATAAAAGTGCTTGTGACTTTATGGTCAATTATAACAGCCTGAATTCAGGCGGTTGTGTAAATGATGGGGAGCCCGTACTTAAAGGGAAGTGCATAAGTATATATATTTGGCCAATGAATAGCAAGTGCTCTAAACAGAGAGGACTTGTGAAGAAAGAGACATTACATCTAGTTTGTAAAACCTTGCGAATGTGTTTTGAGAGGACCACCCTGCTGCAAAACATGTCTTGTAATAACACACCATTCGTCCATGCCCATGCAGAGGCCATGCCTCTAGATGAGTATGCGTTAACACCAATTGGGCAAGTCTTACCCTGCGACTCATAAGCCAGGGCAATTGCATCAAAAATCCAGTGAGAGAGCCTTTGCTTGGAGACTGACATTCCTTTTGTGGGTCCTCCATAGCATATAAAGAGCTGATCAGACAGTCTGAACTGGCAAGTATGCTCAACGTATGCATGTAGTGCCTGCACAGGGCGTAACATATGCAATGATTGTTCCTCATCCGAATTAAATGGAGGAGGGAAGAATGCCTGAAGGTGAATCACCTGTGCTTTGAAGGACCGGGGCCAAACTCCAGACATGAATTGTCAACTGATAGTGCATACAGGCCACCTACCCGTTTTACTGAGGCCAGAGCCAGCAGTAGTGCGGTCTTAATGGAGACATGCACAAATTAACAGAGTGCAAAGGCTCGAAGGGGGGCCCTGCAAGAGCTATTTGGACTAAAGTTAAGTCCCAAGTCAGGACTGTAGCTGGCCAAGGTGGGTTTAATCGCCTTGCTCCCTAAAGGAACTTTATGATTAAATCATGCTCGCCTATAGAGGCGCCGGCTTCATGTGTGTGATACGCAGATATAGTTGCCACATACACTTTGAGCTTTGATGGGGTGAGTCCTGCATCTAATTGCTCTTGAAGAAATATTAGAATTTTATGTATGGGGCAGTTTACTGGGTTCTTGCCATGTAAGAGACACCAATCAGTGAACACCTTCCATTTTAGCGAATAGAGGCATCTCGTGGACTGTAAAATGGTGTTCATGACACGTCAGTTCTGGCGCATGTAGTGCGCCCCGTTCAGGTTCCACAGCTGGGGCTGCCAGATAGTGCCTTGCGCCTGAGAGAGGAGATCCCTACTCAGCTGTATTTCCCATGGATGAGCTGTACAGCATCTCCATCATTTCCAGAAACCATGGCTGGTTGGGCTATCTCGGTGCAACTAATAGAACCGTTTCCTTGTCCTCTCGGACTTTGCATATGACAGAGTGAATCAGGCATACCGGAGGAAACGCATATTTGCATTTCGTCGGCCATTTGTGTGCCATTGCGTCCATTCCCAGCGGGGCTTGGGACTTCGAGGGGACAGTGGGCATTCTCCACTGAGGCAAATAGATCAATTTCCGCTTTGCCGAATATTTCCCAAATCCACAATACAATTTCAGGATGAAGTCTCCATTCGCCCAGCATCACCCTTTGGCGTAGGTCAGTAGGTCCGCACCATAATTCAGGTGGCCTGGGACATATGTCACTCCCAGGGAGAGGAGATGATGCTCGCTCCATAGGAGGAGGCGACACGTCAGTCTCAACAGTGGCGGTGAGAGAATTCTGCATTTTATATATGTCACAACTGTAATGTTGTCTGAGTGAACCAGGACATGACAGCTCACTATTTCTGACTGAAAAGCCTTTAAGGCTAGAAATGCAGCCGAAAGCTCTAATTAGCTTTTGTTGATGTCATTAGCCTAGGGGTTCACATACTTTTCCCAACCTACATTGTAAATGTTTGAATGATGTATTCAAAAGCCGCGTTTCCACTATCAGGCCAAATTAGGGCATGCCAGTGCGTGCTAGGGCCAGTTGCGTTTCCACTGTCACTTCCGGATCTTCATCGTGCCTACTCTGGGCTTTCTTGGGGCAAGTGGCCTTCGGCTCGCCATTTACCCCTGGGCCAAACAAGGCCAGCTGGGGATTGAGGTAGGGTCAATGTTAAAGGTGGAGTTTCGCCGAACTTGCCAGGTTGTGTATCCGGTGCACAACAGTACAGGTTCAGAAAAAATTGCTGACACAGTACAAATCCGTTAAAATATGCAATGGACAAAGTGGTGCCCAAAGAAAGAACTCTCCATGGTTCGAGATCACGGTCCGAGGCTATTGGCCCCCGCTGGCCAGTCGATAGCCCTGGCTTTCACTGGCCTGATTGTGGAAAAGTAGCTAATATGTACAAGAACAATACAATAATTTGTGTGTTACTATTTAAAACAGATTGTGTTTGTTCATTATTGTAACTTAGATGAAGATAAAACTAGATTTTAAGAAACATTTATACATAAATGCAGGTTATTCCAAAGAGTTTACATACTTTTTCTTGCCACTGTAGTTTAACCATGAATATAACTTATCCTCAATAAACTAGACTGGTGGGCAGACATTGTTTCTGAAAAGAAAAATATATTTTATTTCCATGTTCTTTTTCCCCCATATTTGATTTCTGAACTCAACTGAAATGCGTAGAGGCGTTGAACTAGTTAAAGAAAAGGTAGATCTTGCATTAAAAAAAGTTGGGTGCACCTGGAGTAGCCAATGTCTGTCAGCTTAATTTATTATTTTTAATATTATATATCTGCTTTGCATGTCTGTTGGCTTTAGATATAGTTTGTACAACCGTTTTGTAGCTGTTCTTCAATCGTAGAGTACATAAAAAATTTAGGCTAATGAACGCATTCTAGCCAAACCTGACTTCACCTCGACAACTTTATGCAATCTGAATTAATAAAATAAATTTTTCGATTATTCGATTACTCGTCAGAATAATCTTTAGATTACTTTATTACAAAAATAATTGATAGTGACAGCCCTATACATCAAGTATAACAAATAAAAAAGTAAAAAGTTGTGGTTCACATGTTTCTTTTCACATTTGTTTTTTTCTGAGTTAAATTTTGACATTTTAATGTTATTTGCAGGCCCGTTGGAACTAAATGAAATGGAGGAGAAAAAACATCAGTATCAGAAACCAAATCATTTCACAACTGGAGAAAAATCTTTTAGTTGCTTACAGACTGAAAAACAATCTGTCACATGCCCACAGTATGGAGATACTTTCAAACTAAATGTAGATCTTAAAAAACACCAAAGAATCCACACAGGAAAGAATCTTAACACATGCACTGAGTGTGGAAAGAGCTTCAGATATCAGAAAAACCTTAAGGATCACATAAGAAGTCACACTGGAGAAAAGCCTTTTACATGTCCTCAGTGTGGAAAGAGTTTCAAAAATAAAGGAATTCTTACTAAACACATGAGAACTCACACTGGAGAAAAGCCTTTTACATGTCCTCAGTGTGGAAAAAGTTTCGCCCGTAAAGAACAACTTCAGATTCACATAAGATTCCACACTGGAGAAAAGCCTTTCACCTGCCCTCAGTGTGGAAATAGTTTCAAAGAAAAAGGAGCTCTTACTAAACACATTAGAATTCACACTGGAGAAAAGCCGTTTACATGCACTGAGTGTGGAATATGTTTCAAACAAAAAGAAATTCTTACGAAACACATTAGAATTCACACTGGAGAAAAGCCTTTTTCGTGTCCTCAGTGTGGAAACAGTTTCACCCGTAAAGAACAACTTCAGATTCACATAAGATTCCACACTGGAGAGAAGCCTTTCACATGCCCTCAGTGTGGAAAAAGTTTCAAACAAAAAGTAGCTCTTACTAAACACATTAGAATTCACACTGGAGAAAAGCCTTTCATATGTACGGAGTGTGGAAAGAGCTTCAGATATCAATCAAACCTTAAGGTGCACATAAGAATTCACACTGGAGAAAAGCCTTTTACATGTCCTCAGTGTGGAAAAAATTTCCCCCGTAATGACCATCTTCAGATTCACATAAGATTACACACTGGAGAGATGCCTTTCAAATGCACTCAGTGTGGAAAGAGCTTCAGATACAAAAGAAGTCTCAATGATCATCAGTGCCTCCATTCTGGAGAAAAGTAATTTAACTGTGATCAGTGCAGTAAAACATTTCTTTTGGGATCATACTTAAAAAGACACCTGAAAACTCATGCAAATGAGAAACCTCACTTGTGTTCTACAGTACTTGTGGAAAAAGGCTTTCAAGTCTGTACCATTTAAAAGAGCACCAGAAAATACATACCGATGTGAGAGCTCATGTATGCTTTGTGTGTGGGAAATCCTTGATGAGAACTGACAACTTGAAAAAGCACCAAATAATTCATACTGGAGAAAACCCTACAAGTGCTCACATCGTGGAAAGAACTTCAATCGATCAGGAACCCTGAAAACACACAAGTGAGTGCATACTGGAGAGAAGCTAAATCACTGCACTTCATGTGGGAAATCTATCAACCAATCAAGTAATCTACAGGTTCATTTGAAAAAGAGTTGCCCAAAATCACAAGTTCATGTTTCGATCCAACAAGTGTTAGAAATACAGATAAACCAAAAACCCCTGTCTCTTCAGCCTATTGATGAGTTGAATACATTCATTAGCAATTGTTATAATCAAAATGTAATCAAAGCATTTGTAATGTTGTGCATTTATTCAGGTTATGTTATAATTATTAATGTTACAGGTCATTTGTATATTTGACCTCTGAGGGGTGACTGAGGGTCTAACTCATGCAAGGTGGATCCACTGTGGATCGGACTTGTTGGTCCAGCACATCCCACAGATGCTCAGTCGGATTGAGATCTGTGGAATTTGGAGGCCAGTGCGACACCTTGAACACTTAATTATGTTCCTAAAACCATTCCCAAACTATGTGTGCAGTGTAGCAGGGTGCATTATCCTGCTGAAAGAGGCCACTGCCATCAGGGAATACCATTGCCATGAAGGGGTGTTCCAGGTCTGCAACAGTGTTTAGGTAGGTGGCATGTGTCAAATTGACGTCTACATGAATGGCTGGACCCAGGGTTTCCCAGTAGAACATTTCCCAGAGCATCATACTCCCTCCACCAGCTTGTCGTCTTCCCATAGTGCATCCTGGTGCCATTACTTCCCCAGGTAAATGGTGCACATATACACAGCAGTCCACATGATGTAAAAGAAAAGAGGACTCATCGGACCAGGCAACCTTCTTCCACTGCTCCAAGATCCAGTTCTGACACGCACATGCCCATTATAGGTGCTTTCAATGGTGAACAGGGGTCATCATGGGCACTCTGACCAGTCTCTGGCTATGTAGCCCCATACGCAGCAGGGTGCGATGCACTGTATTGTGACACATTCCGCCCATAACCATCATTAAAATATTCTGTGACTTGTGCCATAGTAGACCTTCTGTCAGTTCGGACCAGATGGAATAGCCTTCGTTACCCTCATGCATCGATGAGCCTTGAGCACCCAACAGCCTGTCGCCGGTTTGTGGTTTGTCCCTCCTCGGACCACTGTCGGTAGGTACTCACCACTGCTGACCGGGAGCACCCCACAAGCCTTGTCGTTTCAGAGATGCTCTGATCCAGTCGTTTGGCCATAACAATTTGGCCCTTGTCAAAGTCACTCAGGTCTTTACTCCTGCCCATTTCTCCTGGGTTCAACACACTGACTACGAGAACAGATTGTTCGCTTACCACCTAATCTACCCAGACCTTGACATGTGGCCTTGTTAGAAGATGATCAACGTTATTCGCTTCACCTGTGAGTGCTCATCTGCCTAACTTTGACCTGTTGTGTTTGGCATATTGTTCTCTCGTCATGTTTGTTCCAGCTAGATAAGGCCTGTGTTCCAGTGAGGCCTGACTGAACCTTGAGGGAAAGATAGCCTGTTTTGTTCTGTCTAATGATGTCATTGTAGGGATTGTTTGGAGTTTTTGAGAGTCATATGACTAAATCAGAGAGACTCGACACCAGTGTATCTAAAAGGAGACTCACCTCTGACCTGTTTCTGCTGACCAACTTGACTTAGTGTTTTAAAAATATAATCTTTGAATGATTGCATTCACGTAGAAGAATAGAAAACCATGCTTGGATGTTTCTAGACATTATCTGTACTGTTCACCTATCAGAACTCTGTACTTGTAAGAGATTAAGTGTTAATTAATTTGCATATGTCTGTAATTACTGTTGTTTTGGTGATCTGAGTTAGTTTGAGGTTAAATCCTCATCTCATTTTGTGTTTCTGTCTTCTGCCATTGGAAATGTGGAGAACTTTGTTTTCAGTAAACACTCTCTCAACTGATTGAAAATCGACTTTGACTCCTGGTCTTCATTGTTCATACTGGTCTCTCTAATGGTACAACTGTATTACCTTACACTCCCAACAGAGTAATTTAATCAAAGAGGGTAATGAGCTAACTTACCTGTAGTGTTAATTACATTTGATCATTTCTTGCTGTGAAATGACAGAATTTTGGGGGTGATGCTTTATAGATCATGTAGAAGATTCCAAGGGTAGTCGTACTGATGGTTCTTAGTAATATTGTAGATGTGTTTTTTAAGTAACTAAATTAAGTTATTTAAAGTCATAATCAGCATACTTCACCCAATGGGGTGTAAGAATAGTTAGAATTAAAATGCACAATTGCATAGAAAATTCCCCCTCAGATAAAATGCATTTCATGTATTCATATTTAATATCTATTATTTATCATTAATTTACAACCCCAATTCCCCAAAAAGTTGTGACATTCTGGAAAATACTAATAAAAACAAAAGTGATGTGTATATTTAAAAAGAAAGAAAAACAGTTAGATTCACAAGGTAAAACATCAAATAATGTGTTGTTGTAGCACTTTCAATATAGCACAGAGTGAAATAGAATTTACAAATTACTCCTTTTGTTTTATTAGCATTTTCCATACTTTCCCAACATTTTGGGAATTAGGATTGTATTATTATTAATTGTACTGTATTGTACAATGGATTGTACTGTATTAAATTGGGCCAAACACACTTTAAAACACTTCTGTACTACTGTAAGTCTCAAAAATAACTAAAAATAAATTTACTTCCCTGACTGCATGATAATTCCACTCCATTTACACCTGGGCGAGTGTGTACAGCCCATCAGATGACTGTTGGATCAGTAACTGTCACTTTCAATGGTGCCATTCAAGCATTTTGTTAAACACCAATGTAGGGCTGGACTAAGGTAAAGATTTGCCTAATCGTGTAAAACTAGGTTTCATTAGTTACCCAGTAAGGACGTATGTGGCTCGCCCTCTGAGATGTTATAATTGCCAAAGATATGGGCATATTGCGACAGTAAGTAAAGCAAAGACAAGGTGTACATGCTGTGGAGGAGAACATGAGTATGGGAAGTGTGAAGTAGGAGCAGAAATGAAATGCTGTAATTGTGGAAGAAATCACAGCATGGCATATGAAGGATGTGTGGTCAGGAAAAGGGCAGTGGAGATACAACAAGAAAAAGTCAAGCATAATATAACATATGTAGAAGCAGTAAAAAGCAGTAGATTCAAGGACTATGCAAAGTGGAAAGGAAAGAATGGGAAATGATAAAGGGAATGAAGAGACAAGGAGATTAAATGTAGCAGAATAACAGAAGATGCAATGATAGTAAGCAAGAAAAACTTTGTGCTCTTTGTTGCAGAAGTAATTAATTGAACAGCCCAGACAGACAGAAGAACTGAAAAGATCCAGATCATAGTAAAAGCAGCAGAGATTTCTAGATATAAGAGGATTGACATGGGAGACAGTAAGGAAAGGACTTATAACGGACAGTTAACAAAGTCAGGAGTCATGGGTTGGATAACATTGATTATGTTATTAATCCTACAATGGAATGCAAGAAGTCTATGTGCTAATGGTCAAGAATTTAAAGGGTATAGAAATCATATGGTAAATAAACCAGACGTAATATGTATCCAGGAAACATGGTTGAATCCTAGGATAGATTTTGTTTTAAAAGGATATACAAGTATGAGAAGAGACAGGGAAGAAGGTAAAGGTGGTGGGTGTTTCACATTCTTAAAAGATGGAATACCTTATAGAATCTTGGAAAAAGGAGAAATAATGGAATATATAGTAGTGGAAATATGGATAGAAGAGAAGAAATATGTAATAATAAACTTCTATAACCTGTGCCAAAAATTAACAATGGAGAATATAGAAATAGTGAAAGGGTGACATGGTGTGGGGATTTTAATGCACATAGCACGTTATGGGGTGGAGAAAGTACAGATATAAATGGAATGATGATTGAAAAATTGATGGAAGTGAAAAACTTGGTATGCTTAAATAATGGGAATAGTACACGTGTGGATGTGAAATCAGGATTAGAGTCAACATTGGATGATGTTTCAAGTATATTAGGAGGAATAATGAACTGGGAAGTTTTAAATTAATGTACAATTGGAAGTGATCATTACCCAATAATAAGTACAATCATGAACACTAGTGAGAGGGGAAAGGAAGGGAAAACAAGGAAATGCAGGAAAATGGAATTATGAGAAAGCCAACTGGGAAAAATTTAAGATAGTGAGTGGGGGGGTGGCCTGGGTAGCTCAGCGAGTATTGACGCTGACTACCACCCCTGGAGTCGCGAGTTCAAATCCAGGGTGTGCTGAGTGATTCCAGCCAGGTCTCCTAAGCAACCAAATTGGCCCAGTTGCTAGGGAGGGTAGAGTCACATGGGTTAACCTCCTCGTGGTCGCTATAATGTGGTTCTTGCTCTCGGTGGGGCACGTGGTGAGTTGTGCGTGGATGCCACGGAGAATAGCGTGAAGCCTCCACACGCTCAACTAACCACGTGATAAGATGCGGATTGACTGTCTCAGATGCAGAGGCAACTGAGATTCGTCCTCCATCACCCGGATTGAGGTGAGTCACTACGCCACCATGAGGACTTAGAGTGCATTGGGAATTGGGCATTCCAAATTGAGGAGAAAAGGGGAGAAAAATAAAAGATAGTGAGTGTGGAAGGATTGGAAAGAATCGAGATTAATGAAGAAACAAGTATAGATAGGATAAATACAGAAATTAGAGACTGCAGAGTTGCAGCCATAAAGAATGCTGCAGAAATATGTATTCCAAAAAGTAAAGGAAAGAGTATGGAGAGGATAGTACCATGGTGGAATGAGAAATGTATAAAAGCAGTAAAGAAGAAAAGGAAAGCATTTAAAATATTGAAGAAAACCCACAACTGGAAAAATATGATAATATATCATATATAAGAAATCTCAGGCAGAAACAAGAAGAACAATAAGAGAAGCAAAGGAAGAATACTAGAGATAATTTTGTGAAGAAATAGGTAAAAACACACCTATACAAGAAATATGGAACACGATTTAAGTGGAATTAGAAGAGAAATGATTATCCAGTGTTAAATATGGTAGATGAGAATGCTATAGAAGATAAGGAGAAAGCTGAAATGTTCAGGAGTGCATTTACAAAAATAAACAGTTCAGATAATTTGAAACAAGAGAGTAGAGAAACTGTCAAAAGAATATCCACATCTATTGGAAAAGAGGAAAATATCGAATGGAATGTTGGATGTACCTTTCTCAAATCAGGAATTAAAGAGAGCATTAAAAAATGAAGGCATCAGCACCAGGACAAGATGAAATAAGCTGTAGTATGTTGAAGCAACTCAGCAAAGACTCATTAGAAATAATATTAAAGTTTTATTATAGAATATGGGAGGAAGGAGTTTTACCACAGAATTGGAAAGAAGCATTAATAATACCTATAAGGAAATCAGGGAAAGACCCAAGCAAACCATTAAATTACAGGCCTATAGCTTTAACTACACATTTAGGTAAATTAATGGAAAAGATGATTACTGATCAATTAATGTACTATCTGGAGGAAAGAAATTTCTTCTCCCCATACCAAAGTGGATTTAGAAGAGGAAGGGGAACAATGGACCCTATCATAAATAAATAAGTAAAGAAACAGTAATAGCAGTATTTTTTGATGTGGAAAAGGCTTATGACATGTTATGAAAGGAAGGACTGCTAATAAAATTAGATCAGATTGGAATAGGAGGAAGAATATGTAACTGGATTAAAGATTTCCTAATTGAAAGAAGCATTAAAGTGAAGATTGGAGAAGTTATATCCAACAGGGGCTTGATAGAAAACGGGACACCCCAAGGAAGTGTCATAAGTCCATTACCATTTATTATTATGATTAATGATGTTTTTGCTACAGCTGATATTAAATTGGGTAAATCACTGTTTGCAGATGATGGAGCCCTTTGTTTCCGAGGAAGCAATGAAGAAAATATAGTTAAAAAAATGCAATCAGCCTTAAATAATGTTGAAAAATGGTCCCATAAGTGGGGCTTTAAATTCTCGGTAGAAAGAACTAAATCCATCTTCTTTACCAATAAAAAGATAAATAAAGATTACAAAAATAAAGTTATATAATATGGAATTAGAAAGAGTTTCAGAAATGTAAGCGCAGTGTAGTTCTAGCGGGAACATCATCGCACCATTTGCTAGGTAACTCCTAGCCAATCACATGTAAGCCATTGCTTTATATGTCTGCTCACAATCTATCACATTGCTGTTTCAGTGTGCTAACACGGCAATCATCAACAGCTACTATGTCTGACGAGTCAATACCCGCTCAGGACACAGATTTCATCCCATGCTCCCTACCTCATATCCAGGATCAAAAAGCTCCTTGGCGCAGCAAGCGTCTGCGTACACAGGAGCTTCAATGGGATCGTTGCCCGCTCGGAAGGATTTTAGAAATGCTAGCCGACAAAGGCATCTCCATCGATCCCGATCTCTCTAGGTCTCAGGTGAATCAGCTAGCTCTCGACATCCTGGGAACCGCACCTTCTCTTCCTCACGATGCAGCCACATCTTCTCAACTCTCTGCGCCCATTTCAAAAACTATAGGGCATAAGCGTTCCGCTAAATCCAGAACCCCGGTTATCTCACAGTCACGTCGGAGACTTCCTTCAAGCGAAGCCACAGCATCTACATCAACCGGAATTCTTGACCCAGTGCTAGAAGCTGTGAGATCAATCGCCGTGTCAGTTAAAATCATAGATTCCAGACTTTTACTCCTCGAATCTTCGCAACTTTCCATTTCTCCAGCTCCAGCACAGACAGCCCCTCACCCCATAGCTATTTTAGCTAGCCCTCCCCACACGCATGCTGCTCCTGACTTCTTTCTGGCAAGCTCCTCCCCCGCTCACACGTCAGGTAGGAGTTTCGTTTCACCCGCTGCAGCAAAGGTCTCGTCAGTGCTCAGAGCTCAAATCATCAAAGGTAAAGACGTAAATTTAGCATCTCTTTTGCTTCCCTCTCTCGCATGCGATCATCAAATTGTGGACTATGGGGATGTGTCAGTGGCCCTCAAGTCTTCAGATCCCAGACTTTTGTGCAACCTCCCCTTTCACGAATTCGTCATCGCTTTTGGCATTTATAGAGACATTCTCTGCAGCGCTTTCCCCGAGCGCAGAGAAGAACTAGACTCTTACCTCGCACTGATCGGCAATTTCAATCAGCAATATGGTGGCACGCTCTGCTATGAATATCATAAATCATTTTCAGCTAAATCCGCCATGTACATTTCCCAGTTTAATGTCTGATGTCTGATGAGTTGCTTATCAGACATTTTGGGGGCACCGAGCGCTCACTTGCACCATATGCAGCTCTCACGGACATTCGTCCGCACTGTGCCCAAAAACTATATCCTTCATACTACACCTGCTCGATGATTTCCTGCTTATCGATCACCCCGCTGCACACACCCCCATTTTGGACGTTTTAATCTAGCTTTTTCACAAGTTGGTTGTTTCCCTCTCAAGTGAAAAAACCACGGGTCCCACCACGTCTCTTGAATTTCTTGGCATCATGCTCGATTCGCTAAACATGCAAGCTTCCCTGCCTAAAGATAAACTTGACGGCTGCCGCTCGAACCTTCTCTTCTGGTCACAGCTTTTGAATCACTGGAATGGCATTTCCATTTTTCACAATGAATAACGTCATGGTTACTTTCGTAACCTCTGTTCCCTGATGGAGGGAACGAGACATTGTGTCGATGTAGTGACACTAGGGGTCACTTTTGGGAGCCACAAACACCTCTGATCTTTTTTTGAAAAGGCCAATGAGAATTGGCGAGTGGAATTTGCATGCCACTCCCCCGGACATATGGGTATAAAAGGAGCTGGTATGCAACCACTCATTCAGGTTTTGTGCTGAGGAGCTGAGATAAGGTCCCGGCTATTTCAGCAGGTAGTTCAGTGTTGTGGCAAGAAGGACACAATGTCTCATTCCCTCCATCAGGGAACGGAAGTTACGAAAGTAACCATGACATTCCCTATCTGTCACTCACTCGATGTTGTGTCAATGCAGTGACACTAGGGGTCCCTATACAAAATGACACAACTAACTGAGTGATGGGCAGACTGCTGTGTGCCTCGTAGCCAGCGCACCAGGCCGTCACGTAACCTCCCCCAACGTTCTTTATGAGCGTTGAACAGTCCCTCAGGAACAAGTCAACTGCCCAACGAATAGGTGGACAGGCTAGCCCAGCCGAGGCCTCTTTTCCTTCTCTTTTCTCCCCAAAAAGAGTGGAATTTGTTAACTGACTGGGAGCCCTAAGTGTCTACGTCGGGGGGTGTCACTCCCAAGGGGAAGACACCACGGAGACCACACCTCATCCAAAAAAAGTGTGGGGGGGGGGGTATTTTGAGTGGAAATACATCACATGGCCTTTACCCAGCCTTGTCAGAAGTATGCCATGTGGAGAGGTTCCATGGTATGTCCTACCAAAGGGGGAGGAGTTTCTACAAAGCATGGCGACTGGGACAGAGAGGCCCCTGCCCATGGAAAACGCAGTTTACTGACAGGGAAACGATTTTGCGGAAAATATCACATGGGGTTGCCTTCGAGGGAACCAGCACATGCGGAGCACCTACCTCAGTACAGGGCCTCATTAGCGTACTTACTGAGCCGACAGCGAGTTTCTCCGCAAACTCAACTGCAACAGGGCTAAGGAGGAAAGTCATCCAGGGATCACAGTCTGTGAACACTACTGGGAGTCAAGAGCGCACATCTTCCCCTCAAGGGAGGGAAAAGGTGCTATGCACAAGAGGTACACCCGGCCAGTTGTCCTGGAACTTACCTGCTCATGCCTGCCACTACTCAGGATGAGACCGGCTCAACCCGGTGACTGTAGAACCTTGCAAAGGTGTTGGGTGCTGCCCAGCCCGCTGCTCTGCAGATGTCTGCCAAAGAGGCACCACTGGCCAGGGCCCAGGAGGACGCCACACTCCTGGTAGAGTGGGCTCATAACCCCACAGGGGGTGGCACGTCCTGAGCCTGATATGCCACCATGATGGCATCAGTGACCCAGTGGGCGATCCTCTGTTTGGAGACAGCGCTTCCTTTCCGCTGTCCACCAAAGCAGACAAAGAGCTGCTCGGAGCTTCTGAAGCTCTGTGTGCGATCCAAATAGATGCGTAAAGCTCGCACCGGACACAGCAATGCCAAAGCTGGGTCTGCCTCCTCCTGGGGCAGCGCTTGCAGGTTCACCACCTGATCCCTAAAAGGGGTTGTGAGAACCTTGGGCACATAGCCCAGTCAGGGTCTCAGGATCACGTGAGAATAACCCGGACCGAACTCCAGGCACAATTCACTGACAGAGAACACCTACAGATCCCCTACCCTCTTGATGGAAGTGAGCGCAGTCAGGAGGGCAGTCTTCAAAGAGAGTGCCTTAAGCTCAGCTGACTCCAAGGGCTCATAGGGAGCTCCCTGTAGACCCTGAAGGACTACAGAGAGGTCCCACGGGGGGACAAAGGGCGGTCTAGAGGTGTTCAACCTCCTAGCGCCTCTCAGGAACCTGATGATCAAGTCGTGCTTCCCCAAGTACTTACCAACCACCGCATCATGATGAGCCGAAATAGCGGCTACATACACCTTCAAGGTGGAGGGGGACAGCCGCCCCTCCAACCTCTCCTGCAGGAAGGAAAGCACCGATCCGACTGCGCATCTCTGGGGGTCTTCGCGTCGGGAAGAACACCACTTAGCGAAAAGATGATACTTCAAGGCATACAGGCGCCTCGTAGAGGGAGCCCATCCTGAGTGATCGTGTCTACCACCACGGGCGGTAGTCCACTTAAGTCCTCACGTCCCGTCCAAGGGCCAGACGTGGAGATTCCAGAGGTCTGGTCAGGGGTGCCAGGTGGTGCCCCGTCCCTAAGAAAAAAGGTCCTTCCTCAGGGGAATTCGCCGGTGGGGGCTGTCACGAGGAGCGTGAGATCCGAGAACCATGTCTGGCTGGGCCAGTAGGGTGCTACTAGGATGACTTGCTCCCCATCCTCCCTGGCCTTGCATAGGGTCTGTGCAAGTAGGCTCACTGGGGGAAATGCATACTTGCGTAGTCCAGGGTGTCAGCTGTGTGCCAACACGTCTATACTGAGAGGTGCCTCGGTCAGGGCGTACCAAAGCGGGCAGTGCGAGGATTCCCGGGAAGCAAACAGGTCTACCTATGCTCAACCGAATCGGCTCCAAATCAGCTGGACCACCTGAGGGTGGAGTCTCCACTCTTCCCTGAGGGTAACCTGACGTGACAGCGCGTCCGCTGCAGTGTTGAGGTCGCCAGGGATGTGAGTGGCTCGTAGCGACTTGAGGCGCTGCTGACTCCAGAGGAGGAGACGGCGGGCGAGTTGTGACATGCAATGGGAGCGTAGACCGCCTTGGCGGTGATGGTCACGCGATGTGTCCTGTGGCACCATGCCCATCTCGGGACTCAATTCCGAAGCCAGTGCTGAAGTAGTCTCATATGCATTAACCCGAGTGGTGTGGCCACCGCTGAGGATGCCATATGCCCCAGGAGCCTCTGAAAGTGTTCCAGTGGAACTGCTGTTCTCCGTCTGAATGCCTTCAGACAGTTCAGCACCGACTGTGCGCGCTCGTTCGTGAGGCACACTGTCGTCAAGACTGAGTCCAACTCCAAAACGAGAAAAGAGATGCTCTGAACCGGGGAGAGCTTGCACTTTTCCCAGTTGACCCGAAGCCCCAGTCGGCTGAGATGCCAAAGCATGCGCTCCCTGTGTGTGCACAAAAACTCTCGAGAGTGAGCTAGGATCAGTCAGTCATCGAGATAGTTGAGGATGTGGATGCCCACTTCCCTTAGTGGGGCAAGGGCTGCCTCTGCGACCTTTGTGAAGATTCGAGGGGACAGGGACAGGCCAAAGGGGAGGACCTTGTACTGGTACACCAGGCCTTCGAAGGCAAACCGCAGGAAGGGTCTGTGTCGAGGTAAGACCGAGACGTGGAAGTACGCGTCCTTCAGGTCTACCGCCGCGAACCAATCTTGATGCCGGACGCTTGCTAGAATGCACTTTTGCGTCAGCATCTTGAACGGGAGCCTGTGCAAAGCCCGGTTCAGTACTGGCAGGTCCAGGATTGGTCACAACCCACCGCCTTTCTTTGGTACGATGAAGTAAGGGCTGTAGTACCCTTTCTTCATCTCGGCTGGAGGGACAGGCTCTATCGTGCCCTTGCACAGAAGGGTAGCGATCTCCACACGCAAGGTAGTGGCGTCCTGGCGAACCGAATCATGTAGCCGAGTCGGACGGTCCGGACCAGCCATCGCGATGGGTTGGAAAGCGCGAGCCACGCGCCCAAACTCCGGGCGAGGGGGACCAAGGGAATGATCACGTCGGACGTACCGGCGGGTGGGGCTTTGCAGGTGGAGTTGGGTGAGATGCCAATGTACTTAAGAAGACAGCAATTAATAATGTCATACTGGGCTAATTTAAATGGTCAGAAAGATCAGGGGGGCCTGGGTAACTAATATTGACACTGACTACCACCCCTGGAGTCGCGAGTTCGAATCCAGGGTGTGCTGAGTGACTCCAGCCAGGTATCATAAGCAACCAAATTGGCCTGGTTGCTAGGGAGGGTAGAGTCACATGGGGAAACCTCCTTGTGGTCGCGATTAGGGGTTCTTGCTCTCAATAGGGCATGTGGTAAATTGTGCGTGGATCACGGAGAGTAGTATGAGCCTCCACATGCTGTGAGTCTCCACGGTGTCATGCACAGTGAGCCACGTGATAAGATGCGCGGATTGACGGTCTCAGAAGCAGAGGCAACTGAGACTTGTCCTCCACCACCTGGACTGAAGTGGTAACCGCGCCACCACAAGGACCAATTAAGTAGTGGGAATTGGGCATTCCAAATTGGGAGAAAAGGGGATAAAAAAATTTTAAAATGACCAAAAAGGTGTAAGAAGCATGTTGGGAACATGGAAAAGGAAAGGAAACTAGCTTTGGTTGGATTGTTGAAGATTTAGTACAAGAAATGAAATTAAAGGAGTATAAAGTTGCACCAATAGTAACTTTACCTCCAACCCCATTATGGATTATGCCCAAACCTAAAGTAGATTTATTCCTATTAGAGTCAAGGCAAGGAAATGACACGATAGCAATAGAGGCAGAAATAACAAAGGAGTATATTTGGACAAAATATGATTGTCTTACTCAAGTTTATACAGATGCATCTAAAGATCCAGGAAAAGGACAGATGGGAATTGCTTATACCATCCCAAAGTTGAAAATAGCAGAAGGAAAAAGGATATCAGATCATGTTTCAGAATTTACAGGAGAATTACTAGCAATTATGATTGCAATACAAAAGATAAATGACATAGGATCAACTAATACTCTCATTTGTTCAGACTCTAGTTCTGCATTATTAAGTTTGGATGCTCAATATTCTGATAGTAGACAAAACATAGTGGTGATTCTCCAGATTTTATATACTATGCAACAATCAAACAGGAAAGAACAATTTGTATGGGTACCTACTCATGTAGGAGTGAAAGGAAATGAAGAAGCAAACAAATTGGCAAAAAAAAAAAAAAAAAAAAAAAAAAGCAATGATGAAAGAAGACATTGACATGCAAATATCATATAGTAGATCAGAAATTAACGCAATAATTAAAAAGGAAATAATGCAAAAGTGGCAATACTATTGGGATAATGAGGAAAAGGGAAGACATATATATTCAGTACAACCACTGGTCGGTAGAGGAGGGATATCGTGGGAAGAAGGAAAGAAGAATGTATTATATCAAGACTCAGATTGGGGCATACAGGGTTAAATGCAACAGTGCATTTAATAGGAAAACATCCAACAGGGTTATGCAGCTGCTGTGGGGTTAAGGAGTCAGTAGAACATGTAATAATACAGTGCAAAGAATATGCAGAAGAAAGAAACAAATTAGAAGAAAAAGAAGATTCCACAACAGTCCATTAGAAGGCGACATACACACAGTCTGAGAACCGCTACACAATAATAGAAGAAGACGCATAACATCGATTATTGTAAATGTTGGGGAATATTTCCATCTTTAAATGAAGAAGTGTTTGAAGGAATTATTCCAGGTTTAACATCTGAAGTCTGCATGATATAATACTGTAATTATGGAGTTTATTAAAGAGGAGAGTGAGAACATGAGTGATCCAGAACACTGCAGAATTAAAAACGAAGATACTGAAGAACAAACAGGTTTGTGTCTGTTCTTAATTCTTCATAATAGACAAAATGAACTTTAACAGGTTTGTGGATATTGGTTCTGTGGGATACGTTTTAACAATGTATTGATGGGAAGATCGGTGCATTTTACTGACTTTGATCTTTGAATAGGGTTTGAATCTCGTTTGATCTTTGAATCCAAAATTAACAAATCGTTATTCAAGTAATTTCGTTTATTTGTCACGTGGCTGCCACTAGGATCAGCACAGACGACAAATGCTTCGTTCATGAGTGACAATTACTGGTCTTATAATAAGAATGGTCACGATGAATTATTTTCATACATTTAATGCAGGAAGTGTTTACAAGATAGTATAAAATACAAGTAAATGGTCTTGGATAACTATCAGTAAATTCAAAGGGAAATTCTGTTAGGCATAATTGATTTGGGTCTACAAGTTCACACCAAGAACATAACAGAGGCATAAATCATTCAACAATGGATGCATCATGAAGGAAAAATCAATTCAAATGTATCCAAAATCAATTTAATAGTCAAGTCAATCATATGGGGTTTCCTCATAGCTTTTAGTCTATGATCCCAGATAGCACACATACATCTTCGAGATGCCTGTTTTTGATCTTTTCATCTGGAAAGCATCACAATCTAATTAAAGTCTTAACATTTCTTTTATTTATTTTTTTATCCCCTTTTCTCCCAATTTGGAATGCCCAATTCCCACTACTTAGTAGGTCCTCGTGATGACGCGGTTACTCACCTCAATCCGGGTGGCGGAGGACAAGTTGCCTCCGCTTCTGAGACAGTCAATCCACACATCTTATCACGTGGCTCGTTGTACATGACACTGCGGAGACTCACAGCATGTGGAGGCTCATGCTACTCTCCGCGATCCACGCACAACTTACCACGCACCCAACTGAGAGGGAGAACCACTAATCATGACCATGAGGAGGTTACCCCATGTGACTCTACCCTCCCTAGCAACCAGGCCAATTTGGTTTCTTAGGAGACCTGGCGGGAGTAACTCAGCATGCCCTTGATTCGAACTCGCGACTCCAGGGGTGGTAGTCAGCAACAGTACTCGCTGAGCTACCCAGGCCCTAATTAATGTCTTCTAAACATCTAAAAAAGATCAGATTTACAAACATTTGAAATCATAAATGACGTTGTTTGCTCATCTTCAATACGTCTATAAGACGTATGTCTCAGATGTCAATAAGACCTTCAGCAGATGTCTTTGAGATGTTTAAGATTTAGAATGTTTGTAAATCTGATCTATTTAAGATGTTTAGCAGATGGTAAATAGAATGCAATGCTTTCCATATCAAACTCTTTTAAAGAGACATCACGGAGATGTATGTGTGCTATCTTGGACTCTGCGCATTGAGTTTATAAAGTATTTGATGGCTGCGCTGTGTGTTCAATCAGTGAATATGTAGAGTATTGCAGCCTCTTCGCCCTGTGATTGTCATTATGTTCTCTTGGAGTGTTTAGAGTTGTGTTCGTCTAGAGAAAAAACCACACCATCATGACAAAATAAATGAATAGTTCACGAACAACTAATAACTAACGTAGTGTAAAAAAAGAAAAACACGTATAAAGTTGGGGTTCACATTTGTTGTTTGTGAATTTAATTTAGACATTTTAATCTTATTTGCAGGCCTGTTGGAACTAAATGAAGTGGAGGAGAAAAAACATCAGTATCAGAAACAACAACAAACGACAACTGGAGAAACATCTTTTAGTTGCTCACAAACTGAAAATAATTTCACACAAACAAGTGCTCAAACAGAAGCCAACAATTCTTTCACCTGCACTCAGTGTGGAAAAAGTTTCAAAGAAAAAAGAGCTCTTAATAGACACATACAAATCCACTCTGCAGAGAAGCCTTTTACATGTCTTCAGTGTGGAAAGAGCTTCACATTTAAAGCAAACCTTAAGGTGCACATAAGAATCCACACCGGAGAGAAGCCTTTTACATGCATTCAGTGTGGAAAGAGTTTCAAACAAATTGAAGTTCTTACTAAACACATGAGGATCCATACTGGTGAAAAGCCTTTCACATGTCTTCATTGTGGAAAGAGCTTCACATTTCAATCAAACCTTAAGGTGCACATAAGAATCCACACTGGAGAGAAGCCTTTTTCATGCATTCAGTGTGGAAAGAGTTTCCGCCTTAATGAACTTCTTCAGAGTCACATAAGATTTCACACCGGAGAGAAGCCTTTCACATGCCCTCAGTGTGGAAAAAGTTTCAGAAATAAAGGATATCTTAATAAACACATTAGATTCCATGCTGGAGAGAAGCCTTTTACTTGTCCTCAGTGTGGAAAAAGCCTCTCATGTAAAGCAGTTCTTAAAAAACACATGAGGATTCACACAGGAAAGAAGCGTTTTACATGTCCTCAGTGTGGAAGGAGCTTCATATATAAAGCAAATCTTCAAGATCATATAAGAATCCACACTGGAGAGATGCCTTTCTCGTGCCATCAGTGTGGAAAGAGCTTCAGATACAAAAGCAGTCTCGATAGTCATTTGCACATCCATTCTGGAGAAAGGTCATTTAACTGTGATCAGTGCAGTAAAACATTTCTTGTGGGATCATACTTAAAAAGACACCTGAAAACGCATGCAGTTGAGAAGCCTTACTTGTGTTCTATCTGTGGAAAAAGGCTTTCAAGTCAGGGATATTTAAAAGTGCACCAGAAAATACACACCGGTGTGAGAGATCATGTATGTTCTGAGTGTGGGAAATCCTTCACTACAATTGAAGGCTTGAAAAGTCACCAAATAATTCATTCTGGAGAAAAACCTCACAAGTGCTCACACTGTGGAAAGAACTTCAATCGATCAGGAAACCTGAAAACACACGAGAGAGTTCATACTGGAGAGAAGCCATATCACTGCACTTCATGTGGGGAAACTTTCAAAAAATCAAGTAGTTTAAAGGTTCATTTGAAAAAGCGTTGCGCAAAGTCGCAAAGTGAGCAGAGTTCATTTTCAGGTCCAAATACATCATTAGAAATTCAGATAAACCAAAAGATGGACTTTCTCCAAACAGAATTATTTAATCAAATAGAGTAATGAGCTAAAATTACCAGTAGTGTAATTGCATTTAAAAATGTTTTGCTGTGAAATATAGGGATGTGCCTGGGTGGTCAACTAATTGACTTGTCATCCAACAACTGAATAACTGATTAGTGCATTCAACTAACATTAATTTTTTTAGTGGTAGTGGTTTTAATGGGAGACGCAACTTCTTGGAGAGCGTTTTTGCGTGATTATAGCTTGCTATGCTTAAAAGTGGTTAATAGTCAGCACAGTAAAACCCTTTGCAAGAAGTTTTGTCTCTTAAATGCTTTAAGTCCATTTATGCATTGCTGCTGTTACAGCAATCAAACGCTGCATCAACAACACATTAAAAGACAATCGCTCTCAGACGTTAAATCCTCTGCTGTGAGTAATATTCCCATATTTGTGAAGGTTCATGAAGAGATTAAAGTCTTTTGCTGATTTTGTCTGAAACTGCCTAAATAAATAGTTGCAGTAAAATATGTTTAAACTGCTTGATGTCATGAACTCGATGTGTACTCGTGTTATCTTGCAGTTCTGCGCTTTTAAGTGCACAGCGATGGGGACTTCCAAGCTCTCTGTTTACATTAAAGTGCATCATTCTGCGTTCAGGATGCGCATACACGTTTTGTGCCACTCCTTATTGAAGCCATTCTTATTTTTTGTTTTTTTAACTTTTGTCTATGATAGTTTTGTGCAATAAGATGTTATAGTTATTTAGCCTAATTATTTGTTGCATAACTGTTAGTAACCATGATGAAATGCTGCGCTTAGCGTCCATATATCCTTCTGAAATGCGTCTGATCAGGGTTACATGAGCCTATTATCTTTTGTTGATTTTGAAAATTGGTAGTTTTGCACATCCCTTGAAATGACCATTCTTTTTGAGATACTTTGTGTGTTGTTTGTTCAGTACTAGTAGCATTAGTAGCCTTTGTCAAACAATGGCTACAGCAGTGGGGTCCTGGGTAGCTCAGCGAGTATTGACGCTGACTACCACCCCTGGAGTCACGAGTTTGAATCCAGGATGTGCTGAGTGACTCCAGCCAGGTCTCCTAAGCAACCAAATTGACCCGGTTGCTAGGGTGGGTAGAGTCACATGGAATATATGACTCTATATCTATATAAATATCTAATATCCACCTCCCTGTGGTCGCTATAATGTGGTTCTCGCTCTCGGTTGGGCACGTGGCGAGTTGTGCATGGATGCCGCGGAGAATAGCGTGGGCCTCCACATGCGCTATGTCTCCACAGTAACGCGCTCAACAAGCCACGTGTTAAGATGCGCGGATTAACGGTCTCAAACGCGGAGGCAACTGAGATTTGTTCTACGCCACCCGGATTGAAGTGAGTCACTACGCCACCATGAGGACTTAGAGCGAATTGGGCATTCCAAACTGGGGAGAAATTAATAAAACAAAAACAATGCAGTCTATTGAATTTCCATCCATATCCTTAGCCGTGGGAACTGAAGACTTTTCACGATCCAAATAGCACCAAAAAAGTATAATAAAATTAGTCCATACAAGTTGTGTTCTCAATGTTAAAATTATTCTAAAGCCGTACGATCACCTTATGTGAGGAACAGACCAAAATATAACAGCAAGATTTCCAGTAAATAATAACATAAATATTGCTCTGTTCCTCACACAGTGCTTTCGTATGGCTTTAGAAGACTTTGGAATATATTGCAAAAGTTGTATGGACTATGTTATTAGTGCTTTTTCCTTCAGTTATTTGTGGAGTTTGACAGCCATGAGAACCATCCTCTTTCATTGAATGAAAAAAAGCAGTGTGCATATCTCCAGATATTTTTTGTTTTGTGTTCCATGTAAGAAAGAAAAACATAGAGGTGTTGTTTAATTTTTAAAGACAGAATGTTAATTTTTTTGGTCATCTATTTCTTGTATGCATTAACCTTGGTTACAAGAAGAAAAAAATGGCAAATAGCAATTTGTAAATATTATTGCCTTTTCAAAATGAAAATGTTTTACTTGTATACATGTTCTCTGTGTTATTGAATATACAGGTGCATCTCAATAAATTAGAATGTCATGGAAAAGTTCATTTATTTCAGTAATTCAACTCAAATTGTGAAACTCGTGTATTAAATAAATTCAATGCACACAGACTGAAGTAGTTTAAGTCTTTTGTTCTTTTAATTGTGATGATTTTGGCTCACATTTAACAAAAACCCACCAATTCACTATCTCAAAAAATTAGAATACATCATAAGACCAATAAAAAAAACATTTTTAGTGAATTGTTGGCCTTCTGGAAAGTATGTTCATTTACTGTATATGTACTCAATACTTGGTAGGGGCTCCTTTTGCTTTAATTACTGCCTCAATTCGGCGTGGCATGGAGGTGATCAGTTTGTGGCACTGCTGAGGTGGTATGGAAGCCCAGGTTTCTTTGACAGTGGCCTTCAGCTCATCTGCATTTTTTGGTCTCTTGTTTCTCATTTTCCTCTTGACAATACCCCATAGATTCTCTATGGGGTTCAGGTCTGGTGAGTTTGCTGGCCAGTCAAGCACACCAACACCATGGTCATTTAACCAACTTTTGGTGCTTTTGGCAGTGTGGGCAGGTGCCAAATCCTGCTGGAAAATGAAATCAGCATCTTTAAAAAGCTGGTCAGCAGAAGGAAGCCTTAAGTGCTCCAAAATTTCTTGGTAAACGGGTGCAGTGACTTTGCTTTTCAAAAAACACAATGGACCAACACCAGCAGATGACATTGCACCCCAAATCATCACAGACTGTGGAAACTTAACACTGGACTTCAAGCAACTTGGGCTATGAGCTTCTCCACCCTTCCTCCAGACTCTAGGACCTTGGTTTCCAAATGAAATACAAAACTTGCTCTCATCTGAAAAGAGGACTTTGGACCACTGCGCAACAGTCCAGTTCTTCTTCTCCTTAGCCCAGGTAAGACGCCTCTGACATTGTCTGTGGTTCAGGAGTGGCTTAACAAGAGGAATACGACAACTGTAGCCAAATTCCTTGACATGTCTGTGTGTGGTTGATGCCTTGACCCCAGCCTCAGTCCGTTCCTTGTGAAGTTGACCCAAATTCTTGAATCGATTTTGCTTGACAATCATAAGGCTGCGGTTCTCTCAGTTGGTTGTGCATCTTTTTCTTCTACACTTTTTCCTTCCACTCAACTTTCTGTTAACATGCTTGGATACAGCACTCTGTGAACAGCCAGCTTCTTTGGCAATGAATGTTTGTGGCTTACCCTCCTTGTGAAGGGTATCAATGATTGTCTTCTGGACAACTGTCAGATCAGCAGTCTTCCCCATGATTGTGTAGCCTAGTGAACCAAACTGAGAGACAATTTTGAAGGCTCAGGAAACCTTTGCAGGTGTTTTGAGTTGATTAGCTGATTGGCATGTCACCATATTCTAATTTTTTGAGATAGTGAATTGGTGGGTTTTTGTTAAATGTGAGCCAAAATCATCACAATTAAAAGAACCAAAGACTTAAACTACTTCAGTCTGTGTGCATTGAATTTATTTAATACACGAGTTTCACAATTTGAGTTGAATTACTGAAATAAATGAACTTTTCCACGACATTCTAATTTATTGAGATGCACCTGTACTGATCATCTGTCTCTTTTCTAATATATGCCCTCAAATTGGTAAAAAAAAAGAAGAAGAAAAAAGCCAATTATATTGTTCTTCACGAAGCCAACATTGAAACAAAACACATGCAGAAAGCATAAAAACACTTTTTAAAAGCATTACTGCTTTTTGGTCATGACATCATGTTATAAAGTTCACACACTGAGATTTTTCAGGACCTGAACCTTGTTTGCATCTAGCTCCACAAAGATATTTTTCATTACTTATAAAGTTTATCTCAGATCGTCAGGGTAATTTCAGAGACCAAGCATCATAGCACACGCATATAAAAACATTGACCAGTGTTTTCAAGACAACAACGCCAACATCTTTGTACAGGTTTGCAACTTCTCTCCCATGTTTGATCTTGTAGAAGATTCCAATGGTGGTCGTTCTGATGCTTTTTATGAATGTGGTAGATGTTTATAAGTTATTTAAAGTAGCAACCAGCATATTTCAAACTGTGGGGTTTGAGAATGAGAAAAGGGTGTAAACTGCATCATGACATAATACAAAATCTCTGAATATTGGCATGGAATAATTCCCTCTCAGATGAAATGCATTTAATGTAATCATATTTAATATCTAGTATGTATAGTTATTATCAATTGTACTGTGTTGTACAATGGATTGTACTGTATCAAATTGGGACAAACACTTGAAAACCCTTTTGTAACTACTGTTAATCTCAAAAATACCTAAAAATATATTCATTTACCTGACAGCATGATAATTCCACTCCATTTACACCTGTGCGAGAGTGTACAGCCAAAGTCTTTCTAGCAAGTCAGTCCACTGTCGGCTATTTCCAGCCATGCCAGTGCTGCTCATATCTACTTGAATGTGAAAAGACCGAAATCTCAGAAACGATTGGCCAAGATTACGATGAATATCATATTTCAAATCAGCAATAAAGTCTGACAATACTGGAATCATATATGGTGCTTCTTTACCACAGATTACGCTAAAAAACGCGATTTTCCCGGTTTGCATAGCTAATGCGCATGCGCTTTCTACAGTTGATTGACAGGCGATGTCGGTATCTAAAAGGCGATTGGCTCTTTTACCTGTAAGGCGGGACTTCCTTTCTACATCCGTTGGCAGCTGTTGGTGCGTTCTAATGTCTTCCATTCATTTTAATAGAAGTGGCCGGTCTCTGCTAAATACACTCAGGTACAGTCATCAGATGACCGTTGGATCAGTAACGGTCACTTTCAGTGGTGCCGTTAACATCATTCCGTTAAACAACAATGTAGGATTCTCACGTAAAATTCAAACATACATATCTACAAAATATTATACTTTTATATCTCACACACAAAAATTTAAAAGAATAAAAGGTAAATTCGGAGCGTATATCTGTTGAGATTTGCCAACGACCTCAGGATTTAAAATCTGACTGTGTATTTTATAACATACTATTTTGAATGTATCTTGAAAAAAAACAAAAAAAAAACGAACTTTTAGTTAATTTAAAGTGTTTTTGTGACCATATGACGCTATAATAAAGTAATTAATATGACTGCACCTGCTTGTTGATACACCGTCCAAAGCTGCTCCTAATGGAAAGTGCGCGAGCCGTTACCTCTTTGCGCGCGAAAATCATAGGCTTAATCCTTGTGCGTCAATTTAAAAAAGTTACTCAGAGGTAAAAAATGTCCACGTCAAAAAACTGCCATAATAAAAGTATATATTAATATTATTTTCCACTTTCAAGGAGTTATTTTTTTTAACCAACATCAGTGCTGATCACATTCATTTTCAGGATTTTAACCCATTAAATGCCCGTTTGTTTATATAGTGCCACTGTTTTTCTTTCTTTTTTTTTTTTTTTAATGAAAAAAATATATATATTTTCCATATACTAAATGTTAAGGGGATAAAAAAAAAAAAAAAAAAAAAAAAAAAATTATTATCACAGTCTGGGATATGTCAATAATTAGCAAAAACATTGATTTTGATGCATTATTATTTTTTGTGCAGTGCCAGATTAAAAATAAAAAATAAAAAAACTCACTCAGGACCTTAGAGGACAAAAATTGTCCACGTCAAAAAACTGCCATAAAAATATAACATATAAATATTATTTTCCACTTTCACTGACTTGAAATTTTTTAACCAACATCAGTCCTGATCATAACTACCAAGTATTCATTAATTTTCAGGATTTTAACCCTTTAAATGCCAGTTTGTTTACATAATGCCACTGGTGTTTTTTTACACACACACACACATACAAAACACACTTTGGCATCCACATCAACACACACACACACACACACACACACACACACACAATTTTAGCTGCATCATTTATTCAATTGGCCTGCAGTGCTTTTTAATACAGCAAACAGAAAATAGGAAAAAAGCATATATTTGCTCCATAGGCTAAACATGAAAAAAATGGCACCAGCTGGTGGAAAATATTAAACATTTAAATTCTGAAGCCAGGGCTCCGGAATGAAAGCATAATATCATAGAATTCATGATTTTATGCTTTAATGGCACTGGGATCAAATATTGCAGTTTTAATGGATTTCAATGAGGAAATTTTTGTTCTGAGTGTAACTATTTTGTGTACACAGTGTATTATAGATGTATTATAAGAACTGAGGTTGAAATATCAAAATTCCCCCAAAAATATACACCTTTGGCACAATTTTTTTAGTCATAAAAAGATACGAAATTGGGACACAGGTAAACACAAAATGTTGTATTTGGGTTCTGGGCAAAAAAAAAAGACCATAAAGAGTGAAAGAACTCTTGGTTCCACAACAGTCCATTAGAAGGCGACATACACACAGTCAGAGAACCGCTACACAATAATAGAAGAAGACGCATAACATCGATTATTGTAAATGTTGGGGAATATTTCCATCTTTAAATGAAGAAGTGTTTGAAGGAATTATTCCAGGTTTAACATCTGAAGTCTGCATGATATAATACTGTAATTATGGAGTTTATTAAAGAGGAGAGTGAGAACATGAGTGATCCAGAACACTGCAGAATTAAAAACGAAGATACTGAAGAACAAACAGGTTTGTGTCTGTTCTTAATTCTTCATTAATGACTGCTGAAGAACATGAAGGTAATAGACAAAAGGGATTTAAACAGGTTTGGGGGCTACTGATTTAATATAGGAGCTGTAGAATAACGTAGTAACATAATGTAGAGATATTTAAAGAGATTTGCCATAAAGATCTGATAGCATATTAATTAACTTTAAGTATATCTTTATGTTATTTGCAGGCCTGTTGGAACTAAATGAAGTGGAGGAGAAAAAACATCAGTATCAGAAACCACATCATTTCACAACTGAAGAAAATTCTTTTAGTTGTCCTCAGTGTCGAAAAAATTTCAAACAAAAAGGAGATCTTAATAGACACATTAGAGTCCACACTGGAGAAAAGCCTTTCACATGTCTTCAGTGTGGAAAGAGCTTCACATTTAAAGCAAACCTTAACAACCACATGAGAATTCATACTGGAAAAAGGCCTTTTACATGTCCTCAGTGTGGAAAGAGCTTCATATATAAAGGAAATCTTCAAGAGCACATAAGAATCCACACTGGAGAGATGCCTTTCTCGTGCCATCAGTGTGGAAAGAGCTTCAGATACAAAAGCAGTCTCGATAGTCATTTGCACATCCATTCTGGAGAAAGGTCATTTAACTGTGATCAGTGCAGTAAAACATTTGCCTTGGCATTACACCTAAGAAAACACCTGAAAACTCATGCACTTGAGAAACCTCACAAGTGCTCACACTGTGGAAAGACCTTCAGTCGTTTAGGAAACCTGAAAACACATGAGCGAGTTCATACTGGAGAGACTTCATGTGGGGAAACTTTCAAACAATCAAGTAGTCTACAGACTCATTTGAAAAAGTGTTAACCAAAATCACAAGTTCATCTTTCGGTCCAACAAGTAAAGTGTTAGAAATGCAGATAAACCAAAAGATGGACTTTCTCCCAAAAGAGTCATTTAATCGAAGAGGGTAATGAACTTAAACCAGCTGTAGTGGTAATTGCATTCGAAAGTATTTTTGTTGAAAATTAAGAGAAAAACATCATTTCGATCTTACAGCCCCAATTTCCCCATTTATGATACAGATCTCTTGCATTACAGAAGGTGCTGATAGGGGTCTATCAGCCTATTGGCTGTGTGTTTGTATTTTTTGGGTCTGTAAATGGTCACAACTCTGTTGTTCACTCTATACTAGTTTTATCTACAGTATATATTCATAATTTGTAACTATTACATCTAAATTGTAACCGTCTGATGTAACCTTGTAAGACTTTACTGTTATTAAACATTTCCTCTTTAATCCATGTCTAGTTTAATGTCACTGTGTATACAATATTAAGATTAAACATTTACTCCGTTCCGAATCTCAAAAGAAACAGGACATGGTCACTTGGGTATGGTCTTGGGTGGAAAGACTGCGATGCGAGTTGGAGACAAGTGCCATTGAAAGTTTTCTCCAATTTGAGCGCTTGTTTGCCATCTTCATTTCTTCGTGTTCCAGTGTTGTGGCCGCATGCGGTCGATTTCCATTGGTTGCTCACCATGTGACTTCAGGTTTGAGTCGTTGAACATCAAACACTATGGGATTTCCTCTATAGTCGGCTCTTAAATATAAAATATTTTTATATCCTCCGACTAAAAGTAATAATTTCACTATCTGTCCAATTTGATGACATTTTTGGACTCCAGAGTAACTGAATCATTACAGTCTTACGTCAATATGTCCTGACCACAAACGTGCTAAAAGGTTAATCTTAAGACTCTGTTCATGCATAGCATCAACTTAACTTTTCAGGTAATGTTACAACTTCTCATTCAGGGAAATAGCCAGTGCAAAGTTTATTTGTATTTTGAATGGGGTCGTGTTCACACATGAACTCTAAACTGAAAATTGCCATTGATTTTCTGGAAAAGGCTGAATGTGTGAAAGTGACTATGATCTAACACAATAACTCTGAATATTGGCATCCAATTATTCCCTCTCAGAGTAATCGATGCCAGTATTCAGAGTAATTGTGTAATATCTAGTATTTATCATTAATTTATTATTATTAATTATACTGTACTGTACTGTACAATGTATTGTATCAAATTGGGCCAAACACATTTAAAAGCACTTCTGTAACTACTGTTAGTCTTAAAAATAACTAAAAATACATTTACATTACATACAAATACATTCTGTTAAACAACAATGTAGGGATGGACTAACCGCTTGTTCACGTAAAAATTAAAACATACACTATATTGCCAAAAGTATTCGCTCATCTGCCTTTAGACGCGTATGAACTTAAGTGACATCCCATTCTTAATCCATAGGGTTTAATATGACGACGGCCCACCCTTTACAGCTATAGCAGCTTAAACTCTTCTGGGAAGGCTTTCCACAAGGTTTAGGAGTGTGTTTATGGGAATTTTTGACCATTCTTCCAGAAGCGCATTTGTGAGGTCAGACACTGATGTTGGACGAGAAGGCCTGGCTCGCAGTCTTCGCTCTAATTCATCCCAAAGGTGCTCTATCGGGTTGAGGTCAGGACTCTGTGCAGGCCAGTCAAGTTCTTCCACACCAAACTCGCTCATCCATGTCTTTATGGACCTTGCTTTGTGCACTGGTGCGCAGTCATGTTGGAACAGGAAGGGGCCATCCCCAAACTGTTCCCACAAAGTTGGGAGCATGGAATTGTCCAAAATCTCTTGGTATGCTGAAGCATTCAGAGTTCCTTTCACTGGAACTAAGGGGCCAAGCCCAGCTCCTGAAAAACAACCCCACACCATAATCCCCCCTCCACCAAACTTCACAGTTGGCACAATGCAGTCAGACAAGTACCGTTCTCCTGGCAACCGCCAAACCCAGACTCGTCCATCAGATTGCCAGATGGAGAAGCGTGATTCGTCACTCCAGAGAACGCATCTCCACTGCTCTAGAGTCCAGTGGCGGCGTGCTTTACACCACTGCATCTGACGCTTTGCATTGCACTTGGTGATGTATGGCTTGGATGCAGCTGCTCGGCCATGGAAACCCATTCCATGAAGCTCTCTACGCACTGTTCTTGAGCTAATCTGAAGGCCACATGAACTTTGGAGGTCTGTAGCGATTGACTCTGCAGAAAGTTGGCGACCTCTGCGCACTATGCGCCTCAGCATCCACTGACCCCGCTCTGTCATTTTACATGGCCTACCACTTCATGGCTGAGTTGCTGTCATTCCCAGTCGCTTCCACTTTGTTAAAATACCACTGACAGTTGACTGTGGAATATTTAGTAGCAAGGAAATTTCACGACTGGACTTGTTGCACAGGTGGCATCCTATCACAGTACCACGCTGGAATTCGCTGAGCTCCTGAGAGCGGCCCATTCTTTCACAAATGTTTGTAGAAGCAGTCTGCATGCCTAGGTGCTTCATTTTATACACCTGTGGCCATGGAAGTGATTGGAACACCTGAATTCAATTATTTGGATGGGTGAGCAAATACTTTTGGCAATATAGTGTATATATATATATATATATATATATATATATATATATATATATATATATATATATACATTAATTCGTAGCTCATATCTATGAAGAAAATCTGGCCAAGTATTATGAATGCTAACAAAATACTACCTTTTTAGTTATTTTATTCAAGGTTTTAATAAAGTAATATGACCGGATTTGCTTGTCGATACACTGCTGATACTAACGGAAAGTGCACGAGCCCACTACTGTTGCAACAGTTACCTCACTGCGCGCGAAAATACTACAGACTACAATCCTGACTAATACTAAAGTCTTTCTAGCAAGTCAGTTTACTGTTGGCCATCTTTGGAACGCTCTCGGTAGGCTATTTCCAGTCATTATAGTGCAGCTCCTATGTACTTGAATGGAGAAAGACCGAAATCTCAAAAACGCTGGTCAAGATTACGATCAAAGAACATATTTCAAATCAGCAATTAAACTTGATAATGTTGGAATCATAAATTGTGATTGTTTACCTCATATTACGCTAAAAAACGCAATTTTCCCGGCTTGTATAGCTAGTGCGCATGCTAGCTATATTAGTTTTTTATAATAATAAATGTTTTTTATAATAATAATTTTAAAAATAATTATGATTTCTGGAATCCCTCTAATCACAACTGTTTTAGTCATAAAAAGATAAGAAATTAACAGATTCATCAAATACGGTATATTATGGTTCTGTAAGCGTTGGTCCCAGGTAAACACAATATTTTAGGTTCTGGGCCAAAAGAGTGTAAGTATCGATAAGAACCGCTAACGCGATCAGAGACCATAAAGAGTGAAAGAACTCTTGGTTCCACAACAGTCCATTAGAAGGCGACATACACACAGTCTGAGAACCGCTACACAATAATAGAAGAAGACGCATAACATCGATTATTGTAAATGTTGGGGAATATTTCCATCTTTAAATGAAGAAGTGTTTGAAGGAATTATTCCAGGTTTAACATCTGAAGTCTGCATGATATAATACTGTAATTATGGAGTTTATTAAAGAGGAGAGTGAGAACATGAGTGATCCAGAACACTGCAGAATTAAAAACGAAGATACTGAAGAACAAACAGGTTTGATTTAATATAGGAACGGTGGAATAACGTAGTAACATAATGTTGAGATTTAAATACATGTATGTAAACTGAGTTAATAAAATTAACAGCAGTTGCCACAAAGATCTGATAGCATTACTTGATTACAAAAATCAAACACACACACACACACACACACACACACACATATATGTATATATATATATATATATATATATATATATATATATATATATATATATATATATATATATATATATATATACATACATACATACACTACCGGTCAAAAGTTTTGAAACACTTACTCATTCTTTATTATAATTTTTTTTCACATTTTAGAATAATAGTAAAGTCATCAAAACTATGGAATAACATAAATGGAACTATGGGAATTATGTTGTGACTAAACAAAATCCAAAATAAATCAAAACTGTGTTATATTTGAGCATCTTCAAAGTAGTCACCCTTTGTCTAGAATTTGCAGACATGTACTCTTGACATTTTCTCAACCAGCTTCTTGAGGTATCACCCTGGGATGCTTTTTAAACAGTATTGAAGGAGTTCCCATCTATGTTGGGCACTTATTGGCTGCTTTTCTTTATTATTTGGTCCAAGTCATCAATTTAAAAAACGTTTTTTTTATTTTTTTATTTTATATTAAATTGTAGTTTTATAATGAAATAAATTAATATGGTGGCACAATTATATTTTTGTCTACAAAACTAATTTCAAACATTTAAGCATACGCCTTCAGATCAAAAGATTTTTAAGATCATGAGAAACATTTCAGTCAAGAGTTTCAAAACCTTTGACTGGTAATATGTGTGTATATATATATATATATATTTACAGTGCTGGGTAGTTACTGATATATTCATAATCCAATTAGTTACTTTTTATGGATTACATGATTACATATTAATTTATTGATCCCTCTAATTCTTCATTCTAAATCAGCCTACAGCTGATATACGTTCGTTAATCTTCAAGTGTTTTCAAATTGCACACACAGACCTGATACTAGCCACCAGCTATAATTACACTGAAGATGGAGCATTAATCCACACATCAATGCCAAACTGACAGCATTAGTGCGGTAAGGTTCGTTTTAGTTCCACGAGCGGCTTTTGTACTCGGCTTCAAAAATGTACATTAATGTGCTTTTGCAAAAAAAATTAAAACAATTTTTATAACGATGATTTATAAAAATAACTGGTCTAATCTGTAAATGCCAAATTGTTAAGAGTAAGAACCTTTTTATGTGCCTTTTTTATCTCACTCAGAAAAAGACACACAAAGTAGTGAGTAAAACACACAAAAAATATAAATTCTCATATTTTGATCCATTAAGGTCGTTTTCTTGTATTTACCGGTAAGCAACATTATGACTAAATGGTACAAGTTTATCCTACTCAAATGCATGTGATACTTAACAAATGTAATCCAAGAGATTACGTAACAGAATACAGTTTTAGTCATGTAATTTGTAATCGGTACCAGATTACAATTCACAAGTAATCTACCCAGCATGCATATATATATATATATATATATATATATATATATATACATACACACATATATATTGGGGTGTAACGGTTCAAATTTCTCACAGTTCGGTTTGTATCATGGTTTTAGGGTCAGAGTTTCGGTACGGTTCGGTAACTGCCATATTCAGAAAAAATATATGTTACTGCCAAATCCAAAGTAAGAATACTCTATTTGGTAACAAACGCCTCAACAGGTTTGCCCTTAATAAAAACCATTGTTTTACAGTAACCACAGTTTAACTATGGTATTTGTAGTAAAAACATTGTAACCACAAAATCAACATGGTTACTATATGGAAACTACAGTATTACTGTTGTAAAACTATGGTTAATTGTATAAAAGACATGATTTCTGTAAAGAAAACCATGGTGACAGCAGTTATGATTACTACAATATTACTATAGTAAAACCATGGTTAATTTTCGTTGGGTCTTTAACTAAAAAACCCTTTTCTCTAATGAATAAATCAAAACATTTTCTTAATACCTGCACTATTACGCTACATGCTTCAACATAAAATTTCATTTCAAACTCTACTGCACATGTATTCAGAAGCTGTACATTACTATAGAAGGAACTTTGCTATTAAAATAGATACGAGGAATGTTGTGATGTGGCTCGAGTGTTTTAATCATACGTGGAAATCACACGTCTTCATCAGCGGAGTAGGGAAACATATCGTTGGCACTGAACACCCCAATCGCTTTAGTAATTGTTTAGGCCTGTCCGAATCAGCACTGAGTGCCTGCTTAAAAACGAAAGGGAGTGTGTGAAGTTTTGACTCATCTGCGGTTCTGTGCGCGCCGCACACTATCTTTCCCCGGTGATATTGGCGTAAGTGATCATATGCCGATGTATTACCAGTATACGGTACTCATGTCGAGCGATGTCTGCAAACAGTGCCTGTTTTGTTAAAGTTTTATGAACATCGCTGTTGTAATTGACTGCAAAAAGGAAATGTTTCCAGACAGGAGATTTGAATAATGCAGGGGGTTCTCGATCAGCGGCTCGTTTTCTCCGCTTGCCATTTTCAACTACACACAACGCTTGCAGAACAGTGATGTCATTAAGTTGACCCACGTGAAACACAAGCGGAGCGTCTCCATCTACAGATCCATTCAGGTGCATTAGCGGAGGTTGTAACTTTGCATGTCTATTTGACGCTTTATTTTCTTTGCAAAACCTTGTGCTCCAGATGCGTCAATAAACTTGAGGTGAACCGCGGTGCCAGTGCTTACCGAAGCGTGGGTGGCAAACCGTACGGTTAGTTTTTTAACCGAGAACCGTTACACTCATTATATATATATATATATATATATATAATTATACCATGGGTCTGTGGAATGATTGATTCTGATTGGTTAACAGACATTATAAGGTGTGCAATTATTTTTCAGTAAACGCACAGCTATGAAGTATTTCAGGTCTGGACCGCATATCGGTTCCATATCAGTTCGCCAAATTATTTCAGTTATTTCAAAGAGCCGTAAAGTGCTACCAGAGCGCAGCGGAGTGGCCGTTACACCTTGGGTGTGCATTATTTTTCAGTAATTGTCTTTTGTCAATTATTCCTTACATAACGTAAAAACTTGGGACTCAACTTTAATTTCACATTTGTTGTTTTTGAATTGAATTTTGACATTTTAATGATATTTGCAGGCCTGTTGGAACTAAATGAAGTGGAGGAGAAAAACCATCAGTATCAGAAACCACATCATATCACAACTGGAGAAAATGTCACATGCCTTCAGTGTGGCAAGAGCTTTACATCTAAAGCAGTTCTTAAACACCACATGATAATTCACACTGGAGAGAAGCCTTTTACATGTCCTCAGTGTGGAAAGAGCTTCAGATATAAAGTAAATCTTAGAAGGCACATAAGAATACACACTGGAGAGATGCCTTTCACGTGCCATCAGTGTGGAAAGAGCTTCAGATACAAAAGCAGTCTCGATAGTCATTTGCACATCCATTCTGGAGAAAGGTCATTTAACTGTGATCAGTGCAGTAAAACATTTCTTTTGGGATCATACTTAAAAAGACACCTGAAAACTCATGCAAATGAGAAACCTCACTTGTGTTCTATCTGTGGAAAAAGGCTTTCAAGTGTGTATTGTTTAAAAGATCACCAGAAAATACATAACGGTGTGAGAGATCATGTATGTTCTGAGTGTGGGAAATCCTTCACTACAGCTGAAGGCTTGAAAAAGCACCAAATAATTCATTCTGGAGAAAAACCTTACAAGTGCTCACATTGTGGAAAGAACTTCAGTCGATCAGGAAGCCTGAAAACACACGAGAGAGTTCATACTGGAGAGAAGCCATATCACTGCACTTCATGTGGGAAAACTTTCAAACAATTATGTAGTCTACAGGTTCATTTGAAAAAGCATTGCCCAAAATCATGTAGGGTTAAAAATTAAGAAAGAAGCTAATTTCTGTGTTACAACCTCCATTTCCTTATGATAACAGATCTCTTGCATTACAGAGGGTGCTGATAGGGGTCTGTCAGACTGTAGGCCTTTAACACAGTCCACGTGTCATCACATCTGGCTCCGAATAGTAGTGTATTCGAACATCGTAATATATCTGTCTATGGACGATTGCCAGTGTGGAAAATTAATTTTTATTCATTTTCATTATGCTTTGTTTCTTTTCTATTATTTCTTATTAACTGTAAATTGCTTTCTGTAAATGAACCAAACATGTTCAAATGCTTAGAAAAATAGTTTCTCTTTTTGTAGCTAAGTCAACTGAAGTTTCTTTGTATAGCCATCTCTGCCAAGGTCAGAGAGGAAAAGGGAGGCAACTGTGTCTTATCAGAGGACACAGCCGAAGAGTGAAAAACATCGTATTATTATGGAATGTGCTGAGGAAGACTAGTGTGGATGAAGAATATAGCATTTCAGGACAGGAACCTGTCCTTGTAAGGTGAAGAAAGATAGGAGGTTCTATGGTAATTACTTTTTATATTTAGCCAATCATTTAGTTGATTCTTTGTCTTCTGAAAAATGAATATGCATGATTGTGTTGGATAAATATTCTGTATTTTGGAACCAACCCAACTTTGGTAGTAGGAGGGGCTACCCGGGCTCGTGAGGAAGAATAAAGATTTTCTTTACTTAAGCTTTACCTCTGGAGTGGCCTGATACATTTTACAGGTGAATTTCCACCACATTTCTTGGCATCCCTGGGTGGGCTCCAAGATCTCAGCGGAGTGACTGACTGACGACAACTAGACCAAATTTGAAGAGATCTCTGAAAAATTGGACGAGTGGATTTCTCGGAAAACGAGACACTCACCTAGCTACAGCAGTTGCTCATGCTGAGTGACGGAGCCGACGACCCGGTGAGTTGATTTTATATATTTGGCTACTTTGGTATATTAAGCATAAGAAAAGGAGTCGACTCTTAAGTGAACTGGGTTCACAGTTGCATAAAGCTTTACAGAAAGATCGCTGACATGGCAAAGAGCAGTTGCATAGGATAGCAGAACAAGAATCTACAGGAGTTTATTGACCATGTCAAACACGCTGAATGCATCCTACGTAAAGAACTAATCCTCAGGCATGCAAACTGCAGAATGGATTCTGCCTCGGGCACAGGATTGGCTCTGAAAAAAAAAACAGCTTTACCTAAATACATTTTTCCATTTATGGCTAAGTTGACGCATGGTGCGGACCATGTATCTAAGGGAGGTATGGTTGATATGATTCAAATACACTGGTACGCACCAGGCTTTTAAAACTTTGCAACCCAATTTTGCAAAAAATGCATGATTTGCATGCAAATGAATATTGGAAAGATGCCAGCCATCTTGCAGAGTGCACACACGACACCAGAGATGCTGTTTGAACATCTGATGATGGATTTGATTGAATTAACACCAGCACAAGGTTAGTGATACTGCTTGGTTGTGATTGACATGTTTTCAAAATATCCTGAATGCTTTCCATGCAGGAGACAGAATGCACTGACAGTGGCTAAACACCAGACGAGGGAAGTGATTCCCAGATGGGGAATTCCCTGAGAATTATCCTGAGATAATGGTTCTCACTTTGTGAACACAGTGGTACAAAGTCTATCAGAAAAGCTACATTTTGATTTGAAACAACATTGTGCATATCACCCACAATCAGCGGGTGTTGTTGAACATCTGAATTAGACGATAAAACACAAATTAGCTAAAATGATGTCTGATACAAGTTTGAATTGGGTCCAAGCTTTGCCAGGTCTGAGCCCACTGGAAGTGTTGACTGGTCTTCCTATGAGACTGACTGCCACTCTCCCTTACAGATTCCCACAGCACAAAGGCACTCTGCAACAGACAGACGATCAGATGGTGAAATATATGTCTGAACTATGCAAAACTGTCCAGTCTATTCGTTCACAGGTCAAGGAAACTCTTCCAACTCCAATAGAGGGTGCCGGTTGGAGACTCGGTCCTGGTGAAAGACTTCAGACGGAAAGCTTGGCACCCCCGTGCTGGTTGGGACCGTGGAGAATCCTCCTGACTACTCCCACAGCTGTTCGGGTAGCTGAGAGGGATATCTGGTTTCATTGCTCGCATTGCCTTAGGGTAATCCCTCCTGAATTCACAATAGGCACAGAGGCAGAAAAGTCCCCTAGCCCCCCAATGAGGGTCTGGAAAATTGAGGGGGCCCTGAAAGTGGGAGTAGGGCAGAAGAAAGAAGACACAAGGACACATGATCAACACAGACCCAAACAAAAAGTGGAAGAATCACCCAGGACGTGGTGGTGCTGACTGTTTGGGCATTCACCCAGCTGTTCTAGGTGCAACACGGATGGTCTCACTTTCCTGCTTTTGAGTGATCAATCAAAATGAGTCAATGTATTCAAAACACAGTTATCTAATTTGGTTCGTTCTCATGTCCGAGGTCAGTATATGTCTTTAACCAAAACTACATTAGACACCTACTGTGATGAAGACTAACCTGATCTTTTTCCATATTCTGATGACTACGATTTTGATGATGATGTGTGTTAAAACAATCATTTGATTAATTTTTCTGTTTTTAAATGCTAATAATTTTGTTAATCTATCTGAATTTGAAAATATAGGATGCACTTGGCAGTAAACATCAGCTGTTTAGTTGTTTCTTTGGCTTAACACAGTACCTCAATATGTTATCTTTCACTTTAATGTCTAGAAGTGTCTGAGCGAGGTGATTATCAGGGCAGTTTTCCCGGTTCAGGAGGAGCTGCGCACTGTTCAGGTTATTCCCAGGGATTCATGTGCTCAGCTCAAGTCTGAAGACATTGCGTTTAAATCTTGCTTTCACTCTTTTAGCATGTTAATCTCCAGTTTGTATTTTAAATACATTGCATTCAGTCTCGACTCACGAGTGAACGCTTCCCCAATCATCGCACTCAAACTGCGAGGATATAACTCCACGTTTACAATGATTAAGCTGGTTATTTTCCGTAATCGGACTCTGGGATGGAAATGTTTCTTTATTTGAATATTTTAAATGGATCTTATACATGGAGATGATAAAAAGTAAGCACATTAAAGCAATGTGATCATTCCTCTAATATAATTTTTTACTTTTACTCTGACATTTAACACCGTTTTCACCGCTTCATCATCCATGAGTAATGATTGCAAGGTGAGGTAGTTCTGTTAAGATGAAGTATTTGAGATTAATTGTACATAAAATAGACCATAATAATTCCTCGCTATGGGCACTGCCATTGAGACAGACTGCAGCGGAAGTTGTTTTACGCTACAAAGTGAAGCTTCCACTGTGCGAACACGGAAGTGTGATAAAGGCCTATTGGCTGTTTACTTGTATTTTGGGGGTCTGTAAATGGTCACAACTCTGGTACACTGGGGGTTACAGTGTGGTCTACGGATTGGTCCGTTTAAATGTTTCAGGTCTGGTTTCTGTTCACATGGTGATGGAAAGGATAAAACAGGTTTGTTACTTGTGTTCTGGGTCTCTTTTCTCAGGGATTTGCTCTTAGGCGACTGGGTTACCGGCCAGCTCTCAATGCAATCTCTCTCTCCACACTTTCTCTCTCTTTCTAACTTTAAGTCTTATTCACTCAAGTAGTATTTATACTAGTTTTATCTACAGTACATATTCCTAATTTGTAACTATTACATCTAAATTGTAACCATCTGATGTAAGACTTTACTGTTATTAAACATTTCCTCTTTAATCCATGTCTAGTTTAATGTCACTGTGTATACAATATTAAGATTAATCATTTAAATGCTACATATTGCATTACAATAAGGTCATAATAAGGTTCTCCCACATTTATGCTGTTCTACCTGTGCTTATTTCTGTCGTTGGTTTAAGTAGCAGAAGGTGGTAATAGATGAGAAATGCACAGTTATATGCCATCCTGCTGTTAAAGGGATAGTTCACCCAAAAATAACAATTCTCTCATTTACTCAGCCTCATGCCATCCCAGATGTGTATGACTTTCTTCTGCAGAACACAAACAAAGATTGTAAGAAGAATATCTCAGCTCTGTAGGTCCATACAATGCAAGTGAAAGGTGACCAGAACTTTGAAGGTCTAAAAAGGACGTACGACTCCAGTGGATTAATCCATGTCTTCTGAAGCAACTTGACATGCGTCAAGCACTAGGAAGTGTAATTGAGCTTAAATCATGATCGCCAAGGAGACTGGAATGGCAAGATTTACAGTGAAGAGTTACATTTTGGTTTGTTCTCACCCAACGATGAGAGAATTTTTATTTTTCGGTGAACTATTCCTTTAACATTTCTTCCTCGGCATTCCTACAGCTGAACCACTGTAGTGAAAAACCACCTTACAATGACAAAGTAAGCAAAGTTTATCTTCCGGTCCGACAAGTGTTAGAAATTCAGAAAAACCGACATATGGACTTTCTCCCAACAGCGTAATTTAATCAAAGAGGGCATTTGAACTTTCTTTGCTGTGAAATGACACAATATTTGGGGGTGATGTTTTGTAGATCATGTTCGTTCACTTTCAGTGGTGCCATTAACATCATCCTGTTAAACAACAATGTAGAGATGGACTAACCACTTGTTCATGTAAAATTAAAACATACATATCTAATAAATATTCACATTTTTTATCATATATACACACTCAAATATTCCAAAGAATAAAGTAAATTCGTAGCGCATATGAAGATTTGCAACGACCTCAGGAGCTAAAATCTGGCCACGTTATAATTATAACCAATCCAATCTCATGAAAATTCGTACATAATTTATGAGTTGGCTATTTTGGATGGTCTCGTGCAATGTTGTTCGCATAAACTCATACGACTTCATCATGTGTAAATTCCCGGATGTCTAACGCGGAGGTAAGCGCGAGTTCCGCGCACGAGGCGTTAAGGATGTACTTATTAACATTATGCTCTTACCCAAACCCCTTATATAAACTTAACCAATCAGTAGAGTGTGTAAACATGATTGGAAGCTGTTGTGTGTGATAGAAGCAAGTAATTGTCGCGTATTAGATGGAAACGATGTCCAGCGACGTCACTGGCTGTGCTGAAAGTCATAGGAATTCATACGAGTGCAGTCGGATGATATAGAAATTAGCCAAATTTAGAAAAGTCGTACGAATACTGACGATTTCGCCGTAAGAGTGTGTTAATTATACTATTATGAATCTTAACAAAACACGAACTTTTTAGTTTTTTTTTTTTTTGTTCGTTTTTTGTGATATACCATATGAAGCTTTAATAAAGTAATATGACCGGATTTGCTTGTCGATACACCGCTGCTGCTAATGGAAAGTGCACGAGCCCTCTACTGTTGCTACAATTAACTCACTGGGCGCGAAAATACTACAGACTACAATCCTGAATAATGCCAAGTTACCACCATTTAAACAGTATGTTACAAGCTGTAGTAACTATGGTATTTTTGCAGAAACTGGCAATTTTTGTATCATATTATTACACGTTTACATTTTTAATTTGTAAAAAAAAAAATATTTGTTTTTTAAATAATAATATTTAACAAATAATGATGATTTCTTGAATATCTCTAATCAAATTTGTGTGTGTGTGTGTGTGTGTGTGTGTATATGTGTGTGTGAGTGTGTGTATATGTTTATGTGTGTGTGCGTGTTTGTGTATGTGAGTGTTTGAGTGTGTTTGTGTATGTGAGTGTTTGTGTGTGTGTGTGTGTGTGTGTGTGTGTACAGGTTTTGCTATACTTGCGAGGACCAAGTATTGAGAATCAACCTGTTCTGTGAGGACATTTCTGGTTGTGAGGACCTTTTGGGTGGTCCCCACAAGGGAAATAACATATTAAATGATGCTTTTTTGAAAATGTAAAAATGCAGAAAGTTTTTTGTTAGGGTTAGGTTTAGGGGTAGGGTTAGGGTTAGGGGATAGAATCTATAGTTGGTACAGTATAAAAATCATTATGTCTATGGAGGGTCCTCACAAGTATAGCAAAACCAACATGTGTGTTTGTGTGCGTGCGTGTGTGTGAGTGCGTGTGTCTGTGCGTGTGTGTCTGTGCGTGCGTGAGTGTGTGTGTGAGTGTGCGTGCGTGCGTGCGTGTGTGTGTGCGTGTGTGTGTGTGAGTGTGCGTGCGTGCGTGCGTGCGTGTGTGTGTGCGTGTGTGTGTGTGTGTGTGTGTGTTTTGTTTCGATGAAAGACCATAAAGAGTGAAAGAACTCTTGGTTCCACAACAGTCCATTAGAAGGCGACATACACACAGTCTGAGAACCGCTACACAATAATAGAAGAAGACGCATAACATCGATTATTGTAAATGTTGGGGAATATTTCCATCTTTAAATGAAGAAGTGTTTGAAGGAATTATTCCAGGTTTAACATCTGAAGTCTGCATGATATAATACTGTAATTATGGAGTTTATTAAAGAGGAGAGTGAGAACATGAGTGATCCAGAACACTGCAGAATTAAAAACGAAGATACTGAAGAACAAACAGGTTTGTGTCTGTTCTTAATTCTTCATTAATGACTGCTGAAGAACATGAAGGTAATAGACAAAAGGGATTTAAACAGGTTTGGGGGCTACTGATTTAATATAGGAGCTGTAGAATAACGTAGTAACATAATGTAGAGATATTTAAAGAGATTTGCCATAAAGATCTGATAGCATATGATGAATTTAACATTTTGTACATCAGTTATAACAATAAAACGTAAACAGTTGGGTTTCAACTTTATTTAATTTCACATTTGTTGTTAGTGAATTTAATTTGGACATTTTAATGTTATTTGCAGGCCTGTTGGAACTAAATGAAGTGGAGGAGGGAATACATCAGTATCAGAAACCACATCATTTCACAACTGGAGAAAAATCTTTTAGTTGCTCACAAACTGAAAATAATTTCAAACAAGAAAGTGCTCAAAGAGCAGAAGCCGAAAATTCTCTCACCTGCCCTCAGTGTGGAAAAAGTTTTAAACGAAAAGGAGATCTTAATAAACATCTAATGATCCACACTGGAGAGAAGCCTTTCACATGCACTCAGTGTGGAAAGAGCTTCACATTCAAATCAAACCTTAATGAACACATAAGAATCCACAGCGAAGAGAAGCCTTTTACATGTCCTCAGTGTGGAAAGAGCTTCAAACAAAAAGGAGATCTTAAAAAACACATGAGAATCCACACTGGAGAAAAGCCTTTCACATGCGATGAGTGTGGAAAGAGCCTCTCATGTAAAGCTGTTCTTAAAGTCCACATGAGAATTCACACAGGAAAGAAGCCTTTTACATGTCTTGAGTGTGGAAAGAGATTTACATTTAAATCAAACCTTAATGAACACAAAAAAATCCACACTGGAGAGATGCCTTTCTCATGCCATCAGTGTGGAAAGAGCTTCAGATACAAATACTGTCTCAATAGTCATTTGCACATCCATTCTAAGGAAAGGTCATTTAACTGTGATCAGTGCAGTAAAACATATGTCTCGGCATTACACCTAAAAAGACACCTGAAAACTCATGTGACTGAGAAACCTCACTTGTGTTCTATCTGTGGAAAAAGGCTTTCAAGTCGGGGATATTTAAAGGAGCATCAGAAAATACACACCGGTGTGAGAGATCATGTATGTTCTGAGTGTGGGAAAACCTTTCTCACAATTGACAGCTTGAAGAAGCACCAAATAATTCATTCTGGAGAAAAACCTTATAAGTGCTCACATTGTGGAAAGAACTTCAATCGATCAGGAACCCTGAAAACACACGAGAGAGTTCATACTGGAGAGAAGCCATATCACTGCTCTTCATGTGGAAAATCTTTCAAACAATCGAGTAATCTACAGGTTCATTTGAAAAAGCGTTGCTCAAAATCACAAGTTCATCTTCAGATCAAACAAGTTATGTGTTAAAAGTACTGTTAAAGGGATGGTTCACCCAAAAATTTACTCACCCTCATGCCATCGATGTGTATGTCTGTCTGTCTTCTGCAAAACACTTTTGAAGATTTGTAGAAAAAGATCCAGGCTCAGCAGTTCCTTAGAATGGAAGTGGATGGTGATTAGATATTTCTCGGTCCATAAAGCACAGATAGTCAGTATAAAAGTAATCCATCCTACCTCAGCGGTGACACTAATGTCTTCAAATGGGAATCGATCATTTTAATTGTGAAAAAGAACAATATTTAAGCACTTTTTAACTATAAAATATCGCTTCCAGTCAGGTGTTGACAAATGGCCGAATTGACCCGAGTGCTCCTGTGACAGAAGCGCGATGGCACGTAAACCGACACGTGACAGACACACAACCAATGAGTTGAAGGAACGTGCCAATGCACTTCCGTCACAGGAGCACTCGGGTAAATTCGGCCATTCGTCAATGCCTGACTGGAAGCGATCTTTTATAGTTAAAAAGTGCTTAATTATTGTTTTTCACAGTCAAAGTGATTGATTCACTTTTTTTTTGTTTGTTTGTTTTTTGATTTTCTCCGCTTTTTCTCCCCAATTCCCAAAGTCCTCGTGGTGGTGTAGTGACTCTTCTCAATCCGGGTGGCGGAGGACGAATCTCAGTTGCCTCCACGTCAGAGATTGTCAATCCGCGCAACTTATCACTTGTTGAGCGCGTTACCGTGGAGGCGTCACGCTATTCTCCTCGGCATCCCCGCACATCATAGCGACCACAAGGAGGTTACCCCACGTCCCTCCCAAGGAACTGGGCCAATTTGGTTGCTTAGGAGACCAGGCTGGAGTCACACAGCACGCCCTGGATTCAAACTCAAGACTCCAGGGGTGGTAGTCAGCGTCTTTACTCGCTGAGCTACCCAGGCCCCAGTCCATTCGCTTTTGAAGACATTAGTGTCACCGCTGAGGTAGGATGGATTACTTTTATGCTGACTATCTGTGCTTTATGGACTTACAAATATCTAATCACCACCCACTCCCATTCTTAGGATCTGCTGAGCCTGGATCTTTTTCTACAAATCTTCAAAAGTGTTTTGCAGAAGAAAGACATTCATACACATCTCAGATGGCATGAGGGTGAGTAAATTATCTGAGAATTTTCATTTTTGGGTGAACTATCCCTTTAAACCAAAACATGGACTTTCTCCCAACAGAGTAATTTAATCAAAGAAGACAATAAGCAAAATTAACATGTTGATTGCATTCGAAAATTTAATTGGTGTGAAATGACAACATTTTTGTTGGGATGCTTTCTATGCTAAGTTTAGTAATAGCAACAGGAGCATTTGTCAAACATTTACTTCATCGGTCTATTGAATTCTTAATTCTGTTAGTCTAGCTGTTGAGGGGTGATGCAATGAGACCTGAAGTCTTTCACGCAATGAAATCACAAATAGCCCTTTTCCGTAGACATGGTTCAGGGGCGGTTTCCTTGGCTGGTGCAAATTCTCAAACTGTTCCACGTGTTTCCACCGCAGAACAGGCCATTCAGGGACGGAAAAACTGGTTCTGTACCACCCCCCAAAAGCTTGCTGGTTTCTATGCAGAAACCGATTAAGCCAGGGGACAGAGGGCATGATTGTTTCGTCACCAAAATTTTACAAACAACAACAGGAGCTACTGTCTGCAGCAAGGAGTATGTCATCCCTCTTCAACAACAATAAAAAAATAAATAAAATAGGAAACACGGATGAAACGAGCACTCTACTTGCGATATGGTCTTCTACGGAGATCAGAGATAAACTAGAAAGACAAAAGAGAGACTACGAGGAGATACAATAAGAAATGATGCACGCCAGTATGCAAGCTCAGTAAGTTAATAGATTTGCTGACTTTGTGAGCTTTCCTCACACTCTTCTCATCTTATTTTGTGCATTGTTTTGTTCAATAAGGGGATTTTTTACCAGCTACTCACTAAATTAGGAAGCTCGCAGCGATGTGTTCTGTAAACCGGTGGGATTTCATAGAGTTTATAGTACTTAGCAAGATAAGCAACTTTAAAAAGTTCATACATAATAATGTAATTACATTACCTATCATCTCTGGCAATCTTGTTGAGCAATGTTATAACATTGGATTGCATTTCTCTGTATTTTTAAATATTTCCTCAAAAAAACAGGAGTTAAAACTGTAGGCTATGCAAAAACAGTAAAACTCGTCACGTAAAACTACCACGTAGCTCCAGATTGCCCCGGCCATGAACCAGCGGAGCACAGTCCAGGGTTCCCATGCATCCTGGAAAACCTGGAATTTTACAATGCAGTTTTCCAGTCATGGAAAATTAGAAAAATACCTGAATGTCCTTCCTGGAAAATAATTATTTGTCCTGAAAAATATTTCAGTATAATAAAACTGTTTGACTGTGTTGCTAACAAGGTTTTCGTTACATGTACAAAAACATGGTAACGATCTGGACTCAGAATAGGAGTCAAATACAGGAATTCATATCGTTTTGTCACTGCCGGTAGCTGCACATTGTGAAACAATCTCAACGGTTAAGGGCGCTTACACCCTTGTGACTGATTACAGCAGCGTCCAATCGTGTGCTTGGCAATCGCGGTCCAACCGAGGCAGATCGCTTGATGGTTACAGCTACTGCAAATCGTGTGCTTGGCACGTGCACAGTGAGAAGTGGCACTCGTGAAACTTCTCATTCATAAACAAACAGAATGATCTGGTGCATGTACCGAACGACTGAATGAGAGGGGCATGTTGTTAGTTTACTTCAGCTTCGTCATGTGAGTCTACCTTGTTCATCACGGAGAGAAAAGGGCGGAAGAGCTGTTATTGCACAAAAGTGACTGTTTATACACATTGAGGGGCTTTCACATGACTGCCGTCAGCACCGCCAAGTACACTGAATCTAAGAAGTAACGCGTCAACGCAACCTCGGCTACAACTTCACACCAAAGTGTTTTTCACACACGTTTTTGCCTCACATAAATAATGTCCTTGAGAGTACAAAGCTACAAGATATATTTTAAAACTGTCCAAATTTGGGGGCCTGGGTAGCTCAGTGGTAAAAGACGCTGGCTACCACCCCTGTAGTTCGCTAGTTCGAATCCCAGGGCGTGCTGAGTGACTCCAGCCGGGTCTCCTAAGCAACCAATTTGGCCCAGTTGCTAGGGAGGGTAGAGTCACATGGGGTAACCTCCTCGTGGTCGGTATAATGTGGTTCGTTCTCGGTGTGGCACGTTGTGAGTTGAGTGTGGATGCTGCGGTGGGTGGCGTGAAGCCTCCACACGCGCTACGTCTCCGTGGCAACACGCTCAACAAGCCACGTGATAAGATGCGCGGGTTGAGAGTCTCAGACGTGGAGGCAGCTGGAATTCATCCTCCGCCACCCGGATTGAGGCGAGTCACTACGCAACCATGAGGACTTAAAGCGCATTGGGAATTGGGCATTCCAAATTGGGTGAAAAAGGGGAACACCCCCCCCCCCCCCCCAAAAAAAAAACTATCCAAATTTATGAAGAGATATTGAATGTCTCATAATTTATTTTAATTAATTATTATCTTATTGTTTCCGAGTATCCAGAGACCCCAGTTATTGGACTACAGTAATTACATTTACAAAAAAACGCTAAGACCTAAACATAAATGAGTCCTCCTTTTAATTTCTGCAATCAAAACAATTGCCATTTTTTCTCTTCCAATTACATGTTTTCAATGTTTATTATGCACACCTCCCGCTTTCTTGCGTGGCAAACTCGTAAATTCACCCCTCCAAGACACTTTCTGCAACACTTGTCATGTGGAGGGCAAAGCGCCGCTTGACGCACGACTCAACACGTGTGAAATGCACTTTACAATGACCAAAGGACATTATTGAAACTCAAAATTATTATTATTACAATTAGGCTATTATTGTGGTCTTTTCTGGTAAAAGTCATGCTCAGCAGTTTAAATGCTGTAGGAGAATGATACAGTAGATCCACTTTGTTCTTATAATGCTTAAACGTTCTAATGAAGTCATTTGACATGTAAATTTTAATGGAGAAGTTAAAGACGTAATTGATGCTCATTAATATTATGGATGAAAAGGATGAAAAGTCATGCTCGGCAGTTCACAAACCGAACGGAAATTATAGATCTACTTTGTTCTTATAATGCTTAAATACTATAAAGTCTCTTGGCAGTTTTCGGTCGTGAACATCTCAAAATTATTCAATGACTCACTCATAGCACATAAGATGCTCATTTTTCGCCACCTATTGGCATCTCCAGAAGTGGTCACGAAACTAGTCAATTAACGAAACTGAACAAATTTGTGAAACAGAAGCAAGCCACACCAAAATACTCTTTATTTTTTGCAGATAATTCTGCACAGTTGTGCAGATAATTTTCTATACTTGAATAATTAAAATAGCTTAATATGGTGCTTTAGCTTATTCTTTAAAAAAATAACCCCGAAAAACATGTTCGTGGATCAGTGATGGTCTCACTTTTTTCGCCCCTCATGAGTTTGCATCCCTGTGAGTCATAAACTTTAGACAACGATGACAGTCGGACCGCTGATTATTTAAAAAATGAATTCACACTGGGTTGGTTACATGGTGATTTGGCCTTAATACCTCGGGATGTGAATTAATTTTCAATAATTCAACGATCTGAGCCAGCTTATACCGCGGTTACCACATGTAGTATGCGGAAAACACGTAATCTAGTCGTAAAAATGGCATTAGCAGTAAAATGCAGAATGTCATGGAATATGACACATTTGGACGAAAATGAATGTACAATTAATCAAATAAAAATTCTGATTGTCCTAGTGTGATAATTAAACTAAAAAAGTCTCTGATTTAATTGAATAAATAAATGCAAGTGATGCGTGCTTCAAAATGAATGTGTAGAGCCGTCCATTCATACACTGAAAACACCTCATCATGATCATCATGCGCTCTTGTGTGTGAGATGACAGAGACAGAGATCACTCTGAAGTGTGCAGCACATACAGACTATTTATTTATTAAATTGAATCACAGCTTTACAGGGATTAATAATCACTCTGGGCCATGGAGCAAACTGAGTATCTGGAGTTGAGAAACTACCGTTAAAAACAAACAGAAACGGCAAAATAAAAGCTCGATTTAAATGGATGCTTGTGTTTTTGCTTAAATATTACACTTGTTGGGTGCATAAAATGTCCTGGAAAATTGTGCCTTGAAAAGAGTGGGAACCCTGACAGTCTTGGCACGAGAACCATCTGCGTTTCGGTGGAAAAGGGCTAAAAAGAGACATCTATCTGGTCAAAGGCATGTCCATATGGAATCTGTGCACATAAAACTCTACAGAGAACTCCATAGATTTTGAGAAATATTCACAAAGTTCTAATAATATTTTGGCTAATTTGATTATCATAGTTTCAGCTACTAATAAGTCTGTAGTACTTTCCGCTCTGTTTAACCCATTCCACAGATTTCGCCCCAAAATCAGCAGCGAAAATATAAAGAAAAAAAAGTCCAATGGTTCAGTCTGGGATAAGCTACTCATTAGTTGTCATAAGGTGTTCCAAGTTTATTCAATCAACAATTTTTACACTGTGGATGAAAATATATAATCTTTTCTGACGCTTTTTGTGTTTTGGAGTAACAATAGATAAGTTAATGACATTTATTATGCATGGGAGTGTCTCAAACAACGGTAATATTAGTGTATTAAAGAAGTAGTTTACCCAAAAATGAAGACTCTCTTGTCATTTTCTCACCCTCTTGTGGTTACATATTGGTTTCAGACTGTTTACATAGTTTATCAAGGATGTGATTGGAGAGTGAAAATGTAAATTGAGGTCTGTGCATGATTCAAATTAATTGTATACTCAATTACTTTTTTTTTTTTTTTTAGATTAAGCATTTCAGTTTAATAACAAAATTCCATCAAATTGAATTTTGTAATCTTTAACTAAATAATTGTTTTTTTTTTTTCACCCGATTTGGAATACCCAATTCCCAGTGTGCTTTTAAGTCCTTGTGGTGGTGTAGTGATTTGCCTCAATCTGGGTGGCAGAGGATGAATCCCAGTTGCCTCTGCATCTGAGACCGTCAACCTGTGCATCTTATCACGTGGCTTGTTGAGCGTGTTGCTATGGAGACATAGTGCGTGTGGAGGCTTCACGTCATCCACTGTGGCATCTGCGCTCAACTCACCACACGCCCCACCGAGAATGAACCACATTATAGTGACCACGAGGAGGTTACCTACCCTCCCTAGCAACTGAGCCAATTTGGTTGCTTAGGAGACCTGGTCACTCAGCATGCCCTGGGATTTGAACTAGTGAACTAGCAAACTCCAGGGGTGGTAGCCAGTGTCTTTTACCACTGAGCTACCCAGGCCCCCTACTAAATAAAGTTTTTAAAAAATATATATAAATATTTTAAATTCTATTTAATTTAGGTAAAAATTACACAATTAAATTTGATGGAATTTTGTTATGAAATTGAAATGCAGGTAATATTGTTACTCTTGTATCCATGGAATCTTCATTGTGTTCGTGTTTTTTGTTTTTGTTGTTTTTTTGTTTTTGTTGTTTTTGTTGTTTTTTTGTATTTGTTGTTTAATGTGAAACCAAATAAAAAATAATATTTGCAACTAAAAAAAAAAATGCGTAAAATCCGATACGCACCGTTACACGCTCTACTGGCAGTGATGTGCAATGATTTTCACCGTTTGGGAAAAGTATTGTGTGATTATTTTTGTGTATTCTTATGAATGCAATTAATATCAATTTCTGAATTACCAAAAATTGCTTCTTATTGTGGTCTTAAATTTTTCTTTCAAAATGTAATGCATTCAGTCTTAATCCATCACTTTATTAGGAAAAACAATGTGTTTTTAGCAAAGCAACATTTAATAAAATAATTGAATTAATTTCCCTTTAAGTGCTTGTTATGTTGAATTTTTCTCCTTTTTATTTTTACTTTAAATATTAGCTTATATCTAAAGATGTTGACATTGTCACTGAAGGTGTGCAGGTACTTTGAATACTTTGGACAATTGTCTGAAATGCGTGTGCTTTGATATTTGGTCATACTGTATATACACTTAACTTACCCTCAAGAACTGAGATAAACTGAAGTATTTCAGAAGATCTTTGTGGAGTTCATGGCAAACAAGGTTGAGGACCTGAAAAACAAACTCTATTCGTGAACTTTAATTTTATAAAACTGGCCTCATGAGAAAGTTTTCATTTTAAAACTCTTTACACATATGCAAGACAAGCTGCTCTTTGGCTTTTTTTTTTTATTGTAAAAACAATAAATAGTTGACAAAATGTTTTTATTATTTACCTCATGTTATTTCAAACCTGTATGACTTTATTTTTTTTGTGGAACACAGAAGAAAAAAGAGAGGAAATTCACACTGGTCATTTTCATACAATGAAAATAGATGGTCACCATGTCTTCAAGCTCCATATAGGACAAACGGCACAAGAAAAGTGTCATAAAAAATAGCCCAAACAACTTGTGTACTATATTTAAAGTCATACGATTGCTTTATGTGTGGATCAGACCAAAATATAAGGGGAATATTTTTGGGGGTAAGTGTGGGCTACAAGTTAGCACGTCGTATTTGGGTTCTCGGAAAAACAATTATAGGAACCCCTTAAATGATATGAGAGACAAAGTACAACAACTCTTAATTGCTTGAACAGCCCATTAGGTGGCACAACTTACCATGCACCCCACTAAGAGCGAGAACCCTTAATCATCACCACAATGAGGTTACCCCATGTGACTCTACCCTCCCTAGCAACCGGGCCAATTTGGTTGCTTAGGAGACCTGGCTGGAGTCACTCAGCACACCCTGGATTCAAACTCGTATCTCCAGGGGTGGTAGTCTGCGTCAATACGTGCTATTGTCATGTGTATTTTGTTGATTCATGTATTTCATGTCTTTTATTTTGAAAAGTTTAGTTCCTGTTTCATGTCATGTGATCCCTTGTCATGTGATTTCATGTTTTCCCTCCACGTTCATGTGTCATGTTTTCATTGGTTTATTGTTTAATTATCTTGTTAGAGTTCTGTTTGTTCATTGGTTTATGTTCTCCCATGTCTTGTAACAATGTTTTCCATTGTCCCTTGTCAAGTATTGAATGAATGTGAATGTAGATGTGAATGTAATTTTGTTGTCAAGTCAAGTCAAGCCATAGTCAAGTCAAGTCAAGCCATAGTCAAGTCAAGTCAAGCCATAGTCAAGTCAAGCCATAATCAAGTCTATTTTATGTCAAGTTCATGTTTTTGTTAGATCACGTTTATGGTTAGGGTTTTTGGATTTCACTTACATAATAAACTGCACTTGGGTTCTCTACACTTCGTCATCGTCATCGTCTTCATCATTGCCAGCAGCCAGCACACGTTACAGAATACTTGACCGAATAATGAACCCAGCAGTTCGGCTCATATGCCTACGTCAGGGGAATTGTACCCTGGAGGATTACGTAGAGGACTTTTGCGCTCTGGCCAGCCAGGTGAATTTTAATGTGGTCGCCCCCAAGGACATTTTTAGGGTGGGGTTAAGTGAGCCGATCTCCTCCTTGATGCCTGGTGGTCACAGTTCCCTCAGCCTGGCTCAATATATCGACCCCGCCCTACAAATCATTGGTTCCACGTTCACTGTGGGGGAGGCGGACGCCGAGCCAGAGTTCCACGTCATGGCTGCCGCCGAGCCAGAGTTCTACGACTTGGCAACATCTCAGCCTGCTCCATGCCACGTCACAGCCACACCTGAGCAGTTGGACCTGGAGATGGTTCCCACCCTTATACCCACCCTTAGTTCTCCTGAGCAGACATGGGGAACTTTCGGCCCTCCGACCCCGCCTGGACCCTCCGAGCCCTGGACTTCGCCTTGGCCTGTCGGTCCCTCGATATTGCCTCAGCTCTGCGTTCCCTCGGCTCCACTGTGGTCTTTCAGCCTGTCGGCTTTGCTGGGGTCCCTCATCCCTCCGGCTTCCCCTTGGTCTGTCGGTCACCTGGCTCCGCTTTGGCTCTCCGATCCTCTGGCTGTGCCTTGTCCCTCCGATCTGTCAGCTCCACCGGGGACCTCCTTCCCTACGGCTCCACGTTGGTCCTCAGTCCCACCGGCTCCACCTCGGTCTTCCGATTCCCCCAGCTCTGCCTTGCTCCTCTGAGCCTCCAGCTCTGCCTTGGTCCTCCCTGCCAATGGCTCCAAACCCCACGGACTCTGCCCTGGTCCCATGCCCCTCGCCTTTTCTCGCCACGCCTCAAGACACCCCCCCCAGCTCCCTGCAGAACTTTTAATTTATGTCATGTTTTACGTGTTTTGTTTGTGTTGGGGCGTCGGGATATGTTGTGTATTTTGTTGATTCATGTATTTCATGTCTTTTATTTTGAAAAGTTTAGTTCCTGTTTCATGTCATGTGATTTCATGTTTTCCCTCCATGTTCATGTGTCATGTTTTCATTGGTTTATTGCTGCACAGATGTACCTCATAATTATGCAATGACAACAGCCAATAGCAAATCCTCAAGCATAAACAACAACAGACATGAAAGTATATTCCTGGTAAGGACTATAATTCAATGTAGTTTTAGCATCTGATATTCATTTTAATAGGTAAACGTGCCATTTTGCCCTTTGAACCAAGAAAAATGAAACTATGCAGATGTCTGATCGATCCACTGAACCACTGATCTACAAAAGCCCCGGAGCATGAATAAAACAAGCAAGAAATTAATGAAAGTGGACAAGGGCTTGCTGGATAGCTGTCACTGCCATTTTATGTTGTTTTTAGACACATGTTGACCATAAGGAGATGTTCCTTTATACGCAATTCCAGATGTTTATGTAAGTAATTATAACCAGTGGTGTAGCCGAGGGTGGAATATTTTTTTTAATTAATTTATTTATTTTTGGATTTTTCTCCTTTTTCTCCCAATTTGGAATGCCCAATTCCCAATGTGCTTTTAAGTCCTAGCGGTGGCGTAGTGATTCACCTCAATCTGGGTGGCGGAGGACGAATCCCAGTTGCCTCCGCGTCTGAGACCGTCAACCCGCGCATCTTATCACGTGGCTTGTTGAGCACGTTGCCACGGAGACATAGCGCATGTGGAGGCTTCACGCCATCCATCGCGGCAACCATGCTCAACTCACCACGTGCCCCACTGAGAACAAACCACATTATAGCGATCACGAGGAGGTTATCCCATGTGACTCTACCCTCCCTAGCAACCGGGCCAATTTGGTTGCTTAGGAGACCTGGCTGGAGTCACTCAGCATGCCCTGGGATTCCATTTTGAATATTAAGAATGGGTATTTCTGCAAGTAACATTGTCTCTTTTTATATAATTATTTGATGTTTTTACTAGTGCATTTAATGATGTCAAAACTGCATTTTCACTAGTAGCCTAGTAATTCCATTGCTAATATTGAGAATTAGCATTTTAAATAGTACAAATTTTATTGTAGATATCTGAAATTCATATCCTGCATGTGATCAAATGTCAAAAGGGCTTGTGAAGCCTGGATTACACTATAGTCTTAAAAATAAATGTTCCAATCAGAACCAAAAAGGGTTCTTCAGCCTAATGACATAGAACACTTTTCGGTTCAACAAAGAACTGTTTTACCCAAACTTCTCTAAAGAACCCTAAATTACTAGTGCTTTAAAGAACCATAGTAGGACTACCACACCTAGAGTCGTGAGTTTGAATCCAGGTTGTGCTGAGTGACTCCAGCCAGGTCTCCTAAGCAACAAAATTGGCCTGGTTGCTAGGGAGGGTAGAGTCACATGGGGTAACCTCCTCGTGGTCGTGATTAGTGGTTCTCACTCTCAGTGGGGCGTGTGGTAAGTTGTGCGTGGATCGCGGAGAGTAGCATGAGTCTCCACATGCTGTGAGTCACGTGATAAGATGCGCGGATTGACGGTCTCAGAAGTGGAGGACCTACTAAGTAGAGGGAATTGGGCATTCCAAATTGGGGAGAAAAGGGGATAAAAAAAAAAAAAGAACCATATTAGGGTTCTTAAGAGGGAAACTTTTTTAGTTCCACAAAGAACCATTTTATCAAAGGTTCTCTAAGAAACCCTTAAACTACTAGTGCTACTAGGAGAACCTTTTTCAGTATCTCAAAGAACCTTAAACTAAACTCTGCAGAACCAGTAACTACCAAGGACTTTAAAGAACTGTTAAGTTTCTTCAGAAAGGAAAAGGGTGTGATCAGTTATAAACAACAACAAAAAACAATCTGTTTCAATTATTAAATGTTTACATGACTTAAAACCTGAGCAGCCACAACAATTCAGCACTTTTACACTTATGCATTTGGCAGATGCTTTTATCCAAAGTCACTTACAGTGCATTCAATGTATACATTGTTTATATGTTCCCTGTGAATCAAACCCATGGTCTTGGCATTGCTAGTGCCATGCTCTACCAGTTGAGCTCCAGGAATCCCTTACATGTCCGCACATGTCCCATTCTAACAGAAGGTGGCGGTAATTCACTAGTTGAGTAGAAATCCAACATTAAAATAGAAGAAGAAATGAAGATGAAACAAAACTGTACATGACATACCAGACAGAGTTTATTAAAGAGGAGAGTGAGAACATGAGTGATCCAGAACCTGCAGAATGAAAGATATGGAGGAACAAACAGGTTTGTGTCTGTTCTTGATTCTTCATTATTGACTGCTGAAGAACATGAAGGAAAAAACCCTTCAGGCTGTTCACCAGGTTTGGTGACTTGATACAAAATTGTAGGAGCTGTGGAACAAATTAAACAAAAAGCAAATATAGGGAGAGAGATGAAAATAAACGTTTTACGTACTAAATAATTAATTACTGTTATTAAGTTGTGGATAACCTTTATTTCATTGTACATTTATTTATCTTGATTTGACTTTTGATATTTTAAATGTTCATTTCAGGCCTGTTGGAACTAAATGAAGTGGAGGAGAAACCACATCATTTTACGGCTGGAGAAAAATCCTTTAGTTGCTCACAGACTGAAAGTAATTTCACACAAAAAACTGCTCAAAGAGCAGAAGCCAAAAATTACTTCACCTGCCCTCAGTGTGGAAAAAGTTCCACACGAAAAGCAGATCTTATTAAACACATGAGAATCCACACTGGAGAGAAACCTTTCACATGCACTGAGTGTGGAAAGAGCTTCACGCTTAAGACAAATCTTAAAGATCACGTAAGAATCCACACTGGAGAGAGGCGCTTTACATGTCCTCAGTGTGGAAAGAGCTTCACATTTCAAGGAAACCTTAAGGATCACATACGAATTCACACGGGAGAAAAATCTCACAGGTGCTCAAATTGTGGAAAGAACTTCAGTCGATCAGGAACCCTGAAAACACACAAGCGAGTTCATACTGGAGAGAAGCCATATCACTGCACTTCATGTGGGAAAACGTTCAACCAATCAAGTCATCTACAGACTCATATGAAAAAACATTGCCCAAAATCACAAAGTGAGCAAAGTTCTTCAGGTCCAGCTGTTTTAAGTGAATAGTTCGATATTGAGATAAACCAAGGGATGGAATTTCTGTCTAAAGAGCAATTTTATCTAAGAGCAAATTACCTGTAGCTGTGAAATTTGTGCTGGTTCGGTGGAAGTCACATATTTTTTTATTAACATAATTTAATATTTGGGGTTATCAAGGATGGACTAGGACTGGATCATTTAATCAACCCACAGTGTATAATCACTTACTATATGTATCACATAGGCATAAAATAGTTCTAAATGTATTTTATTTATTTTTTTTCTGTTGGACATAAATATCCATTTTTGCATTGCAAAGACAACACTACTGTATTACAATACACACAAAAAAGTGTACAGCGCTTCAGTGAATGAAAAAAGGAATAAATAGCAAAGAGTTTCACAAAACCTGCAGTAAGATTTCTTCATGTTTCAAAATAAACTTAAACATACAGTTCATCCAACATTAAAGATTCTGGCATTATTGACTCATTCTCATGCTGGTCGAAACCTTAACAGTTAAAACATCCCACTTTTTGGCTCCAACATCACTGCACAAAGTTTTGTTTTTATATTTAGTATTAAGAAAGTTCTTAGGGGGCCTGGGTAGCTCAGTGAGTATTGACACTGACTACCACCCCTGGAGTCGCGAGTTCGAATTCAGGGTGTGCTGAGTGATTCCAGCCAAGCTTCCTAAGCAACCAATTGGCCCGGTTGCTGGGGAGGGTAGAGTCACATGGGGTAACCTCCTCATGGTCTCTATAATGTGGTTCTCGATCTCGGTGGGGCGCGTGAGGAGTTGAGCGTGGATGCCGCGGTGGATGGCGTGAAGCCTCCACACGTGCTACGTCTCCGCGGTAACGCATTCAAAAAGCCACATGATAAGATGCGTGGATTGACGGTCTCAGACATGGAGGCAACTGAGATTCATCCTCTGCCACCCGGATTGAGTCACTATGCCACCACGAGGACTTAGAACGCATTGGGAATTGGGCATTCCAAATTGGGGAGAAAAGGGGTGAAAATCCCCCCCCCCCACCAAACAAAAAGAAAGTTCTTAATATGCTCTCTCTCCACGGTCTTTAGACTGCATAGAAACATAATAATTATAACATTAGAAAGCTAAAGGACATTAGCCTATAGAACACTCTTTACTGAATTATTCTTTGATAAACCATATCACTTATAAGAAATACATAGTTAAGTATAAAACGTTACTTGAAACTCAAATAAAATAAATTGTTTTACACAGATAAACTGCAATTTGAACAAGGCACGTAACCACAGATAATTTTAAAATAATATCTGTAAAAGCATCTGCTAAATAAACACTTTTATACCCACACAGCAATTCAATTCAGCCCTTGCTGAAGCCACGCCCACAAGTTACCAGTCCAACAAAGAGTGCATTCCATCAATAATCTCTGGTTCCATTCAGCGTTTATGACCTATGCCCTATTCCCTTGATTAGAAATTCTGTTTAAACGGTCTTATCTTACTTCCGGAACCCAGACGGCTGAAAAAGTAGGCAGGGCACTGTTGCGCTCTATTTGCGCCCTCACTGAAGCAAAGCCCACAGCAAGTCACCAGTCCATCAAAGAGTGCGCTCCATTCAGCATTTATTAAAAAGTAGGTGGGCACTGTTGCGCTCTTTTTGCGCCATCGTTGTGAGTAGGGTTGGGAATCCTAAGGAATTTAACGATTCCAGTTCCGATTCCGGTTCCTTAATGGTTCCAGTACCGATTCCAGTAATTCTTTTAGTACTTTTTTAAAAAGAATGATTTAGAAATAAGAAATGCAATTCTACCCTCTGCTGTCTGTTACCAAATAATGAGATCATTTCAGATTTGTACAGAGCAGATATAAAACAAATCTGAAATAATATAATACAGTTCTTGTAAAATGGTGTGTTTGCAGACTATTTAGAGACATAAATACAATCCAATAATAGATCCTTACACTATTTTAAATAAAGAAATCTAAACCAACACGAAATGTGATGGCATATTTCATCAATTCATTTATTATTGTATAAAATTCCACTTATTATAACAAAACTTGTGTATCATTAATGATACATTGTCATATGAACAACCAGTCAGTAACTGCCCTGCTTGATTTAATAGAGACACAGCTCATCATTAAATAAAGAGTAACAGTTCCAGAGACAGTTTAGACTGTGTTTTATTGCCTAATGTTGTACTTCAGGCTTGTGAGACTTCAACAGTTCTTATTTAATTGGAGTTGGACGTTCATAACTTGCACATACTTGTAACATCACTTTATGTTTTGCGCTGTGCCTTTGAATAATTATTTCGGGAATCGAACTACACTGGTAGAACTGTGTGTTTTTACGCTGTAGAGTCAGTCGAGAGCAACGCTGCTGCTTCTGGAAACACTGTCAGAGTATTTGAGGATGGTGTTCCAGCCACATCTGCAGAAAATTGCATGCTGGAGAACCGTTAACGGAACCGAAAGTCACGGAGATCATCCGATTCCAGGATTTTTTAAAGAATGGAACCGGTTCTGAACAAGAACAGGTTCTCGGTTCCCAACCCTAGTTGTGAGTTGCTGTTTCCACAAAGTGGTCCATGCTAAGAGAAGGTGGCAGTATTGCGCCAGTTAAGTAGTGATCCGGCATTAATATAGAAGAAGAAGAAACAAGCGGGAGGAATTATTCCAGGAACAAAAACTCTCCATGACAAACAAAACGTAGTTGTTTAAAGAGGAGAGTGAGAACATGAGTGATCCAAACCCCTGCAGAATGAAAGATATGGAGGAACAAACAGGTTTGTGTCTGTTCTTGATTCTTTAATCATGACTGCTGAAGAACATGAAGGTAAAAAACCTTCAGGCTAATAATACAAAATCCTAGGAGCTATGGTACACATTAAACAATAAATAAAAAATAAAGGGGTGATTGGAGACTGAATTAACTTTTTGTACATCCAATAAAACAAATAAAATCATAAGTTGCATTCCTGAATTGACATTTGACTTTTTAATGATATTTGCAGGCCTGTTGGAACTAAATGAAGTGGAGGAGAAAAATCATCAGTATCAGAAACCACATCATTTCCCAACTGGAGAAAAGTCTTTTAGTTGCTCAAAGATTGAAAAGAATTTCACACAAAGAAGTGCTCAAAGAACAGGAGCCGAAAATCCTTTCACCTGCCCTCAGTGTGGAAAAGGTTTTAAACTAAAAATATATTTATTTAAGCACATAAGAATCCACACTGGAGAGAGGCCTTTTACATGCCCTCAGTGTGGAAAAAGCTTCACATTTCAAGGACCTCTTAAGGATCACATACGAATTCACACGGGAGAAAAATCTCACAAGTGCTCACACTGTGGAAAGAACTTCAGTCGATCTGGAACCCTGAAAACACACGAGCGAGTTCATACTGGAGAGAAGCCATATCACTGCACTTCATGTGGGAAATCTTTCAAACAATCGAGTCATCTACAGACTCATATGAATAAACATTGCCCGAGTCACAAAATATTTCAGGTCCAACTGTTTTAAGTGAATAGTATGATATTGAGATAAATCAAGGGATGGAATTTCTCCCAAAAAGAGCAATTTTATCTATGAGCAAATTACCTGTAGCTGTGAAATCTGGACTGGTTCAGTGGAAGTTAAGCTGGCATCACAATAGCAGACCCAGAACAACTTGATTTGGGTGGGGGGTGTCACACTTAGTGACTGTTAATGCTGAACATTCCCTCCTAGTTGGTGAACATGTCACACTTACCGGTTATTTTTTGTGCCTGTATCAATTAATATCTTAAACAGTAGACCGTAGAGTATTACGAGGAATAGAGGTGAAAGGTTGAACTGGATTTTTTTTAATGTATATGTGTGTATGTATATTGCGAAAAGTAAATGTTTTGTTTTTATACCCCTTTTTTGTGTGTTACATGGATGTTGTGTTGTGTTGTTGTGTATGGTACATGTATGTTGTCGCAGCAACCGAGTCCAAGAAAAATATCCCCTAAAGGGACAATAAAGTTTGTTGTTGCATCCGCGAGAGACAAACACAAGTGTTGTTCTGTGCATGGCAAGCTTTCTGGTAAATCCAAAGAGCCAAACTTTAATACTTCACTTAACACATCTTCACGAGTTGTTATCTAGTTACAGTGATAAACAGCTACCGCTTGTATTCACGCTGATGACGTAATCAGACCGTGGTTTGGACCCAAATAATATGATGTGAACACAGACCAGCGCAGGCAGCAGGAGAGGGAGCAAATTAACTCCAAGCAATCGAACCAAGTGTGAAAGCACCCTTAAGGTTAATTTATACTCACTGGGCAAGCAGACTTCACTTAGTTCACCTACAAATGATGACCAAATGCAGTGGCGTTTATGTTCTGCCAATATGTTCATGTTTTGGTGAGATTTCTCCTGTTTGCGCACATCTCTGAAATTCGTCCTTTTTTTTTATCCCCTTTTCCTCCAATTTGGAATGCCCAATTCCCACTACTTAGTAGGTCCTCGTGGTGGCGCGGTTACTCACCTCAATGCGGGTGGCGGAGGACAAGTCTCAGTTGCCTCCACTTCTGAGACGTCAGTCCACGCATCTTATCATGTGGCTCGTTGTGCATGACACTGCACATGGAGGCTCATGCTACACTCCGCAATCCACGCACAACTTACCACATGCCCCATTGAGAGCAAGAACCACTAATCGAGGAGGTTACCCCATATGACTCTACCCTCCCTAGCAACTGGGCCAATTTGGTTGCTTAGGAGACCTGGCTGGAGTCACTCAGCACACCCTGGATTCAAATTCACGACTCCAGGGGTGGCAATCAGCATCAGTACTCACTGAGCTACCCAGGCCCCACATCTCTGAAATTCTTGATCTAGGAGAACTCAGCTGGTCAAAGAGCTTTGATGATTGGTTAAAACTAATCGTAGGTGTGGATTTTATTTACAAACACGCATGCCAGATGAGTTGTTACATTGGTTACTGTTGTTAAAATGGATTACTTTGAAGCCTGTCTCTCAGAGATTGTGCAGAAGTATACTTTTTTACATGATTTGCAACACAAACTCTACAATGACAGCACGGCCATGACAAATGAGTAGAGAGAGATTGGAGTTTTTAAAAGTGGAAGGGGCTGTGACAAGTTTAATAAAGCAAAGAAGCAACACAGTGCTAAAAGAGGTGGTCCACGGAGAGAAAAACCTGCATTATTGGCTTTAGTTGTGGCTGGAACAGTACGTTAAACACTGTGACATCACCCTAAACTAACTAATTTTAAAACAATGCCGCGCTTAAGTATAAATGCCAGTTTCATCTTGGTATGCCAAAACTGTCATAGAGCAGCAATGAATGAAAGGCGAAAACCCCCCGTTTCACCATCTCCGACCTCCGGGTATAACAGTTGCATTCTCCCTCTAGTGACAATCATGTTTAATGTTAATTAGCTTGTTATGGATAATATTCGTTACGAGGGAGAAGATATGCCGATAGCGGCAAAACTGTCCAGAAGTTGTAATGTAAGTATGAAAAGCTGTAATATTTGCTTGTTTTGGTGTGACAACATGTCCGTTTGCCTCGGAGGGTCCTTAAAAAAGTCAAACTGGGATTTTTAATTCACCTAAAATGCCCGAGATTTGCCTGTTTTCATATTGAAGCGCTCACTGTTGCCACACATAGATACATGTCATAAATTACGTGTTCATTTGCCATTTAAACCTAGCGTATCAGTTTAATTTTAACCAGCTTCACGTGTCTCCCTCAGGCACTGCGCGTGAGGGAGAGAGAGAGAGCGCGTGCTATTATTCAAGTGACCATGAGAAAAAGGCACTTTATGATAAAAACATCTCTGAACAAACACTTAAAATAAGTCTGAAATTGTCTGTTTGTATCTTACCTCAGTTTCAGTGAACTTGTTTACGTTCAGCTGATCTGGTCGCTGATGAAGTTTGTTAGATGTGGATACTGTTTGATATAGATATACATAACTTGCTCGGGCTTTCAAGAAACAGGAAAAATTCCTGAAAAATAATTACATTTACATTTTAGGGATGTACATGCAGATTTCAGATATAAAATCGGTGATTGAATGACTAATGTTTACTCGCTGAAATGAGATGATTTCCTATTAAGTCAATAGGGACATAGGAATGTTTGGGCATAGCAATATGGTGGTGCAGTGGCTTCACTGATATGACTTCATGAGCAGTCCAATCCTATATTATCCTCCTTTTCCCTGAGCACGGAAGTGTTCCACAATTTGACTGTTTTCAATTTCCGGTCTCCAGTGATTTCACTCACATCGACGTATATTCTTAGCAGGTAATGTAATGTTTAAGGTATTACATTTGTAAAAACAAAAAACAAACAAACAAAAAACATGCAGATACTTCACTGAGTACAGATGACCATTTTTGGTAGACAGTGCCTCACCTGAGTGTGAAGATAACATGAAGCGATGGTCAGAGGTTAGTTACGTTGATATAATTATCTATTCTGAGTTATGACAGCCAACAACATGCATGTTAGATGCAATACCAATTAAGCTCTTAAAAGAGGTATTCCCTGTAATCTCAGAACCTCTTCTTAATATTATTAACTCCTTGCTATCCTTAGGACATGTCCCAAGAAACTTTAAAATGGCAGTTATCAAACCGCTTATTAAGAAGCCACAGCTTGATCCTGGAGAATTGGCTAATTACAGACCGATTTCAAATCTACCATTTATGTTGAAAATACTAGAAAAGGTAGTGTCCTCCCAACTATGTTAATTTCTACAGAGAAATGGTATATATGAACAATTTCAGTCAGGATTTAGGCCCCATCACAGTACAAAGACTGCACTTATCAGAGTTACAAATGACTTGCTCTTATCATCTGATCGCGGCTGCATTTCACTTCTAGTGCTTTTAGATCTTAGTGCTGCCTTCGGCACCATAGATCATGACATTCTCTTGAATAGGCTGGAGAATTATGTTGGCATTAGTGGACTTGCATTTGCATGGTTTAGGTCCTATTCAAACCGCTACCACTTTGAATGTGTAAACGAGGAATTATCAAATCAAACAAAAATTAAGTATGGAGTGCCACAGGGATCAGTTTTAGGGCCTCTTTTCTCCTTATACACACTTCCTCTGGGAGATATTATCAGGAATCATGGAAACAATTTCCACTGTTATGCTGACGATACCCAACTTTATATTTCTTCTAAACCCAACGAATATTCACATTTCTCCAAATTAGCAGAGTGTATCAATGAAATCAAAAATTTTGATGGCCAGAAATTTCCTTCTACTCAATTCTGACAAAACAGAGGTACTAATTATTGGACCAAAAATCTCTAAAAATAAGCCGCTAAAATATACTTTGACTCTCGATGGATGTACTGTTACGTCGTCTTCTACAGTGAAGAACTTGGGTTTTATATTTGATACCAATCTGTCCTTTAAAAATCAAATTTCCAATGTTTGTAGAACAGCATTCTTCCACCTCAGAAATATTGCTAAGTTACAACACATGCTCTCTGTTGCTGATGCCGAAAAACTAAACTCAGCAAAAAAAGAAAGATCCTCTCACTTTCAACTGCTTTTATTTTCAGCAAACTTAACATGTTTAAATATTTATATGAACATAAAAAGATTCAACAACTAAGACATAAACTGAACAAGTTTCACAGACATGTGACTAACTGAAATGGAATAATGTGTCCCTGAACAAAGGGGGGGTCAAAAGTAACAGTCAGTATCTGGTGTGGCCACCAGCTGCATTAAGTACTGCAGTGCATCTCCTCCTCATGGACTGCACCAGATTTGCCAGCTTGCTGTGAGATGTTACCCCACTCTTCCACCAAGGCACTTGCAAGTTCCTGGACATTTCTGGGGGAATGGCCCTAGCCCTCACCCTCCGATCCAACAGGTCCCAGACGTGCTCAATGGGATTGAGATCCGGGCTCTTCACTGGCCATGGTAGAACACTGACATTCCTGTCTTGCAGGAAATCATGCTGGAGGGTCATGTTAGGATGAGCCTGCAGGAAGGGTGCCACATGAGGGATGAGGATGTCTTCCCTGTAATGCACAGCTTTGAGATTGCCTGCAATGACAACAAGCTCAGTCCGATGATGCTGCGACACACCGCCCCAGACCATGACGGACACTCCACCTCCAAATCGATCCCGCTCCAGAGTATAACGCTCATTCCTTTGACGATAAACGTGAGTCTGACTATCACCCCTGGTGAGACAAAACCGCAACTCATCAGTGAAAAGCACTGCCAGTCCTGTCTGGTCCAGCGAAGGTGGGTTTGTGCCCATAGGCAACGTTGTTGCCGGGTAAGGACCTGCCTTATAACAGGCCTACAAGCCCTCAGTCCAGCCTCTCTCAGCCTATTGTGGACAGTCTGAGCACTGATGGAGGGATTGTGCATTCCTGGTGTAACTCGGGCAGTTGTTGTTGCCATTCTGTACCTGTCCCGCTGGTGTGATATTCAGACGTACTGATCCTGTGCAGGTGTTGTTACACGTGGTCTGCCACTGCGAGGATGATCAGCTGTCCTTCCTGTCTCCCTGTAGCGCTGCCTTAGGTGTCTCACAGTACAGACATTGCAATTTATTGCCCTGGCCACATCTGCAGTCCTCATGCCTCCATGCAGCATGCCTAAGGCACGTTCATGCAGATGAGCAGGGACCCTGGGCATCTTCCCTTTGGTGTTTTTCAGAGTCAGTAGAAACGTCTCTTTAGTGTCCTAACTGTGACATTAATTGCCTACTGTCTGTAAGCTGTTAGTGTCTTAACGACCGTTCCACAGGTGCATGTTCATTAATTGTTTATGGTTCATTGAACAAGCATGGAAAACATTGTTTAAACCCTTTACAATAAAGATCTGTAAAGTTATTTGGATTTTTACAAAATAATCTTTAAGATACAGTGTCCTGAAAAAGGGATGTTTCTTTTTTTGCTGAGTTTAATTCATGCGTTCATGACCTCAAGACTAGATTATTGTAATGAATTACTGGGAGGATGTCCAGCAAGTTCAATGAATAAACTTCAATTGGTTCAAAATGCAGCTGCCAGAGTTCTGACTACAACCAAGAAATATGATCATATTACTGACTACCACCCCTGGAGTCACGAGTTCGAATCCAGGGTGTGCTGAGTGACTCCAGCCAGGTCTCCTAAGCAACCAAATACTTTGGATTACTTCTTCAGCACTGGTAGATTTTTTCACTTGTTTTGACTATAAAATCTCTGCCAGTACAGTAAGACAAAATACACATGTTAAAAATACATTCTCTGAAAAATCGAAATATCTTATGCAGTGTTGTTTCTAAAACAAGATAAATCAAATTGATCTTGTTTTAAGGATTTTTAGATATTTTTACAGGAAAACAATACAAAAATTATTATCAAGAATATGATTTTTGCCCTAATATCAAAGGCCTTACAAGAAAAAAAGAAATTATGATCCAACGTGAATTTTCTTGATAACAAAATATGATCGTGTCTGGTAACATGGCTAGAAATAGCATTTTAGCTTAGCGTAAAGCTGACAGTTTACACAAGGTTTATTTCTATTTCTTCTGCTCCAAACTTACTTCAAACTTACTTCTCTGTCTGCTCGTATGAACGTAACACATCATAAGAAAGTGTTTCACCGCTGTTCAAATGCACTTTGGATTGCATAATTTGTATGTATAAATGTTTTCCATCTGAAAGGACTAAATATTCAATGAAACAAATGACAATAAAATGCAAAGTAGTCTCTTCAGTAAACAAAATACTTTTTGAATGCAACTGTATTCTAATTACCAATGATTTAAATTGTAACTGTAGTGGAATACAGGTTGTTTTTTTTTTTTTTTTTAGATATGCAGCCAATAACCTACAAACAAGACAGTCTTAAATAATGCCTAAATTAAAGACTCTACTAACTTAATTCAGCTGACTCAATACATGTGTTAACGGACTATGATAATGGCCTACTCGGACAACACATTGTTTTCTAGAGCTGGCAGAAAATACTCAAAACAGACACAAGCAGCATATCTATCAACTACAAATAATATCTTGAGCAGTAGCACAACATTTGTATTTTTTGTCAAATTGACATAGAGGCAACTGATCATCTTTTCTTTTACTGTATGCACTCAAATATTTTCTGGGAAGATATGTCTTACTGGTTGAAAACAAAGGTCCAGTCACTGCCTACTTTTTCTAGAAACCATGTTGTACTCAGAATGTTGTTGGATGACAAAAATTTAGAATTTTTAATTAATGTAATGTTGATTCTGGATAAATTCTTTATCCGTAAATGTAAGTGTATGAAGACGAAACCTTATTTCTCTGTATTTAGAAGTGATTTTCTTTGTAGCTATTTTCCATCATTAAAATGTATGAAGAGTAAACAGGCCTGCAAACTTGTTAGGATAAGATACTTTGGTTTACTGGAAGATGAATGAAAAGACCCCTCTTTGTACATTATTATTTATTTATTTACTTTTTATTTTATTTTATTTTTTTATTTTTTTTCAATTAATTTGTGTGCCTTGCTTTACTATTCTTTTTTGTTACACTTACAAATTCCATTATAAATGTATATTTTGTTTATGTTCAATAAAAAAAAACATATATATATATAAATAAACATTGAGCAGTAGCCGTCGGAGTCGCACTGGAGTGACGTCATCTCCCCTCTTCGAATGATTGGCTAGAGGATGAGCTGTCTATCAAGAACTAGTGGACCAATAGGGACGCAAAACGCCCCCTGATTTACATGAAACTCTACTCACAAGTTGGAAAATCAAGCGCAGAACTCGGAAACAAAAGCAAAGAAAAATACAGCGTAAGCGTACAAAAAAATGAACATATGAGCAAAATTATCAGAGAGCACAAAAAACAGTAATATAACCAAGAAAAGCATGATTTTGTTTGCAATTCTGATAACTTTGCTTTCATTTTTCTACTGTTTTTTTATTTTTATTTTTATTTTGCAGCATATTTTAAATGTGTTTATATATTTTTGATTCATGCTTATTATTTTTTTAATTTTTTTTATCTGTGCTTATTTTGATAGGCGCTTTTTATTTATCCAAGCTAACAGAAGGTGGCAGTATTGCGCCAGTTAAGTAGTGATCCGGCATTAATATAGAAGAAGAAGAAACAAGCGGGAGGAATTATTCCAGGAGCAAAAACTCTCCATGACAAACAAAACGTAGTTGTTTAAAGAGGAGAGTGAGAACATGAGTGATCCAAACCCCTGCAGAATGAAAGATATGGAGGAACAAACAGGTCTGTGTCTGTTCTTGATTCTTTAATCATGACTGCTGAAGAACATGAAGGTAAAAAACCTTCAGGCTAATAATACAAAATCCTAGGAGCTATGGTACACATTAAACAATAAATAAAAAATAAAGGGGTGATTGGAGACTGAATTAACTTTTCGTACATCCAATAAAACAAATAAAATCATAAGTTGCATTCCTGAATTGACATTTGACTTTTTAATGATATTTGCAGGCCTGTTGGAACTAAATGAAGTGGAGGAGAAAAATCATCAGTATCAGAAACCACATCATTTCCCAACTGGAGAAAAGTCTTTTCGTTGCTCAAAGATTGAAAAGAATTTCACACAAAAAAGTGCTCAAAGAACAGGAGCCGAAAATCCTTTCACCTGCTCTCAGTGTGGAAAACATTTCAAACGAAAAATAGATTTTATTAAACACATACGAATCCACACCGGAGAGAGGCCTTTCATGTGTCCTCAGTGTGGAAAGAGCTTCACATGTAAAGCAAACCTTAAGATTCACATACGAATCCACACTGGAGAGAAACCTTTCACATGCACCCAGTGTGGAAAGAGCTTCTCCAAATACGGAAGTCTTGCGGATCACAAAAGAGTCCACACTGGAGAGAAGCCTTTCATGTGTCCTCAGTGTGGAAAGAGCTTCACATTTAAAGCAAACCTTAAGATTCACATAAGAAACCACACTGGAGAGAAGCCTTTCACATGTCCTCAGTGTGAAAAAAGTTTCAAACGAAAACGAGAGCTTCTTACACACATTAGAACACACACTGGAGAAAAACCGTTTACATGCACTCAGTGTGGAAAGAGCTTTACATGTAACTCGTACCTTAAGGATCACATACGAATCCACACGGGAGAGATGCCTTTCACGTGCACACAGTGTGGAAAGAGCTTCAAATGGAAAAGCAATCTTAATGATCATCTGCACTTCCACTCTGGAAAAAAGTCATTTAAGTGTGACGAGTGTGGTAAAACATTTGCCTGGGCGTCAGGCCTGAGACAACACCTGAAAACTCATTCAAATGAGAAGCCTTACAAGTGCTCACATTGTGGAAAGAAATTCAGTGGATCAGGAACCCTGAAAAGACATGAGCGAGTGCATACTGGAGAGAAGCCATATCGATGCACTTCATGTGGGAAAACGTTCAACCAATCAAGTCATCTACAGACTCATATGAAAAAAATATGTTCGAAATCACAAAGTGAGCAAAGTTCATCTTCATAGTTCAAGCAGCAATTTCATCGAAGAGCAAATTACCCATAGTAGTGAAATTTGTCCTGGTTTAGCAATAGAAGTTTAAATGGTGAAATTCCACAAAGTTTTGTATTTACACAGTTTTATGTTTGGGATTATCAAGGATGGACTAGGACTAAAAAAACAGCCCATAGCGTATAATTACTTGCTATACTGTATGTATCACATATGGAAAAAATGGTTCTACCTATGTATTGTTTTCTCTGTTGGACATGTCTTAAATATCTGTTTTTACATTGCAAAGACGACAACTGGCTCTAACAAGGACAGAAAGAGATGTGGAAGGCCAGATGTACAACTAAACAAGAGGATAAGTACATCAGAGTCTCTAGTTTGAGAAATAGACGCCTCACATGTCCTCAGCTGACAGCTTCATTGAATTCTACCCGCTCAACACCAGTTTCATGTACAACAGTAAAGAGAAGACTCAGGGGTGCAGGCCTTATGGGAAGAATTGCAAAGAAAAAGCCACTTTTGAAACAGAAAATCAAAAAGAAAAGGTTAGAGTGGGCAAAGAAACACAGACATTGGGCAACAGATAATTGGAAAAGAGTGTTCTGGATCTTAACCCCATTGAGCTTTTGTGGGATCAGCTAGACTGTAAGGTGTGTGAGAAGTGTCCGACAAGACAGTCACATCTATGGCAAGTGCTACAGGAAGTGTGGGGTGAAATGTCACCTGAGTATCTGGACAAACTGACAGCTAGAATAACAAAGATCTGCAAAGCTGTCATTGCTGCACGTGGAGGATTTTTTTGATGAGAACTCATTGAAGTAGTTTATTTTTTTCAAATTGTAATAGTGATTTTTCATGTTATTAATGTCCTGACTATACATTGTGATGAGTTGAATGCCACTTTGGTGAATAAAAGTACCAGTTTCTTTCCATAAGAGCAAAATCTGTACATTATTCCAAACTTTTGGCCGCCAGTGTATATACGTAGATGCCTTATTCGGCTGGTTTGTATATAGCTGCATTCACGCCATGCCGTAATTACCGTAATTATGAGTTGGCAACTCTGAAATTCTATTCGGAGCTGTTCACGCCCTGGAAACTCGGAATTATGCGACGATGTTGTTGACAACTGCAAAATACATAATTTCAACATTAAATCAAATTTTTATGCTATTGCTAAATATTGAAGAACACAGATAGTGAATCAGGTAATAATAATAACATGTTGTTTGTTATTAATAACGCAGGCATTGGAATTGTGTTATATAATGTGTAATAGCCAATTATACGAATTATTACACAGAACTATTACGAGATAACTACTTAACTACATTTTACTGCTGAGGCCGGTCAGGTGGTACAAGTTGGAGCTCTCAGAAAATTCAGAGTTTACAAGTTGCCATTACGAGTTCTACGAGGATGTGAACTGCTTTTGGGTGGAAATAGTTAATCAAATAATGAATTGACTGACTGGGTGCTAATTTTCAGTATGTTTGCCATGATATGTTAATTTGTGGAGGACTTTATTTGCAGCTTGCTATGAAAAAAAAAAAGTTCTATATATAAATACCTTAATGCTAACATTTTATTGTGTAAATCCATTCCACTCTCATATATTGTCATAAGGTGTTAGAAGTTTACTTGATAAGCTGACAACAAACAAGGGTTTTATTTTTTGAAAATCAGCTATAAACGGCTACTTGAGCAAGGCATGTAGTCCCAGATGATTGTGATGATGGTACAATCTGTTTAATGACCAGTTTTACACCCACACAGATCACAATTCATGCCCACAACAATTCATCACTGCTATTCCTACAAAGTGGTCCATTCTAACATAAGGGTGGTTACAGAACGGTTGGTACATTTTTTAGAGATTAAACATATTTTAATGAATTAATTAAAGTGGGTTTAGAAAAAGTAGATTGACGTTAGATAATATTATAGCAACAGAACATGAAGTCAGAAGAGCTATGGCTAATAAGGAAAGTTTAATAGCTGTATATAGATATTGAGAAGGGTTACGATATGCTTTGGAGGGTGGGTCTGCTTTTCAAATTAGCAGAATATGACATTGGAGGAAGAATGTATTAGTGGATAAAATATTTCTTACAAAAACGTACTATAGAAGTTAGAGTGGGTAATACGCTATCAGATATTGTTCATATAAGTAATGGGACCCCACAGGGAAGTGTGATAAGTCCAGTATGGTTTAATATTATGATTAATGATATTTTTCAGATGTAGGTCAAGGTATTGGGACCACGCTATATGCTAATGATGGGGCACTTTGGGCAAAAGGACAAAATGGATTGTATGTAATGAAAAAGCTACAGGGAGTATTAAAGAAGGTGGAGAACTGGCCAATAAAATGGGGTTTTAAAATATCTATTTCTAAGACAAAATATATTTTAGCCAGTCTAGGAAACAATGGGAGGGTAATTTAAAATTATATGGTTCTCCAATTGAAAGAGTTGACTGTTTTAAATATTTAGGAGTTTGGTTGGATCCCAAATTAACCTGGAGAATACACATTATTAAAATAATAGAAAACACAATAGATATCATGCAATGTTTAACATGCTACAAATGGGGGAAAGATAAGAGTACACTTTTACTTATCTTTCAAACTATGATTTGGTCTATTTTTGATTATGGGTGTCAGTTATGGATCAGCTGCAGAATGTAATTTTAAAAAGCTTGATGTAGTACAGGCAAATGCACTATGAAAATGTAGTGGTGCTTTTAAAAGTACTCCGATCCATGCACTATTAGTTGAAATGGGGGAAAAGCCATTATACAGTTGCGCTCAAAAGTTTGCATACCCTTGGAGAATTGGTAATATACAGTATGTACCATTTTTAAAGAAAACATGAGTGAGCAGGCAAAACACATTTCTTTTATTTCTTATGGGATTCATATTCAACTGTAGGTTATAACAGAATGGCACAATCATAAAACAAAACATGGCAACAATGAAAAAAATGAAATGACCCCTGTTCAAAAGTCTGCATACCCTTAGTTCTTAATACTGTGTATTGCCCCCTTTAGCATCAATGACAGCGTGCAGTCTTTTGTAATAGTTGTCTATGAGGCCCCAAATTCTTGCAGGTGGTGTAGCTGCCCATTCGTCTTGGCAAAATGCCTCCAGGTCATGCAAAGTCTTTGGTCATCTTACATGAACCACACGTTTGAGATCTCCCCAGAGTGGCTTGATGATATTAAGGTCAGGAGACTGTGATGGCCACTCCAGAACCTTCACCTTTTTGTGCTGTAACCACTGGAGGGTCAATTTGGCCTTGTGCTTATGGTCATTGTCATGCTGGAAAGTCCAAGAGCGTCCCAAGCGCAGCTTTCGTGTAGAAGAATGCAAATTGTCTGCCTGTATTTTCTGATAACATGCTGCATTCATCTTGCCATCAATTTTCACAAGATTCCCCGTGCCTTTAGAGCTCACACACCCCAAAACATCAGTGAGACACCACCATGCTTCAGAGTGGGGATGGTATTCTTTTCACTATAGGCCTTGTTGACCCCTCTCCAAATATAACACTTATGGCTGTGACCATAAAGCTCTATTTTGGTCTCGTCACTCCAAGTTACAGTGTGCCAGAAGCTGTGAGGTGTGTCAAGGTGTTGTCTGAAAAGTTTAAGATTTTAAATATTGCTCCTGCTAACAATCCTGGAAGGGCTTTTAGTCCCAGGATGGCTACTGCCTACAGTAGCTATGGATTTTTTCATATTTGATGAAATTAATGATGATAAAGTAGATCTATCGCTCAAAGAAATAGCTGATGATTATATATATACTAAATGGAAATCAATTCAAAGTTTATACCATTGGATCCAAAGATCCTGATAGTAATCTGACTAGTTGTGCTATGTTTATTTCTCAACTAAGATGAAGATATGGTAGTAGACTAAATTATGATTTGTCTGTTTTTACAGCTGAAACAGTAGCTATTCTGTGGGTGTTAGAATGAGCAGAGGATGTTAGACCAAAAAGGATGGCTATTTGCTTGGACTCTTCTTCAGTTTTAACCTGTATAAAGAAAAGACAATCCACTGCAAGGCCAGATCTGACTTTAGATCTGTTTTTAAGATTCCACCGGATTACTCATTCGGAATGTGACATTAGTTTTTTATGGGTACCTGAACATAATGGTATTAAGGGCAATGAAGAAGCAGATAAACTTGACAAAGAGTCATTAAAACAAGAGAAAGTAGGCATTAGAGTGTAATTTGGAAGAACCAAATAAGAAGTAAACTAGTGTCAGGTATTGGGATACTATGGCAGCAACAATGGGAAGAAGACAGCAGGGGGAGACATCTTTTCTCAATACTGCCACGTGTTAAAACTCATGGTAGATACATTTAAGGAAATAACCGATTACAACAAGCAGGGCCCTTTCTACTAGGCGTAGGAACAAGGTGGTTGCCTAGGGCCCCCCCCCCCACTAGAACAGGGGCGCCAATAGGGATCTTGCCTAGGGTGCCAGACAAGTATTGTTGTCCAGACTTAGGTTTGGCCATTGCAGATTGAATGCTAATCTTTATATTATAGGACAACATCTGGATGGATTATGTGATGTATGTAGTGTGTCTGAAACTGTATAAATAAATAAATATTTCCAACATTCTTTTGAATGTCCATGTACTAAAATAAAATATTTGATGCCATGAGTGTACCTTCATTTACTATTACTATTATTTTGAATGGCCGTGGAAAATTAAGCAATGTGATAATTTTACCTGGTCGCAAAAAGTAGTTTGTTTATTTACCTGACAAACTTTCACCTTTTGCTGACCCTTTATGCTTCACAAAGCTAATGTGTGCTTCTAAATCACTTGCACCTTTATTAACAACTGACACATAAGTGCCAGCTTTACATGTCATACATTCTGCTTCCCACGGATCTCGACCTGGACGAAAGCATGGGAATTTTTTGTACAAATCTTCTGTAAATTTGCACTTTCGTTTGGGCATTGTTTCCACTCAGCTGTCATTTGCTGCCACTGTCAAGCAACTGTTTGATGCTGAACACAACAGCGCTTCGCGCGTTCGCGGAGAGATTGACAGGCAGGAATTTGGCCAGTAGTTGCTGCAAGCCTCTTATAATCGACCAATTGGTGTGCGAGAAGGCGGGACTTACAAAGAGGGTTTAAAGCAATGCAAATATGCGCGCACATACAATGAAGTATTAGATAGTGATGGGAAGATCGGATGAATGAATCTTTATTCAAGTCATTTCGTTCATTTCGTTCATTTGAGTAGAATTAATTTAAAATGTTACATTTTCAATAGCCAAATCCCCCCCAACACGTCTACTTACGCAAACTTTGATTATAGTCCCAATAAGGAAAAATGTATAATGCAACCAAGGACAAATTATGAGAAACAGAAAGATTAGTTCACCTCTGGAATCTTCTTGTCGCAGTCGTTCGTTCTTTTGTCATTGCATAGCGTATACGGTTGTCACGTGATAAAAGAACGAACGACTCGGACCAGAGTTTTTTTTAATTTTTTTATAATGCTTTATTATCAACACATAGCATGTACAAGATTAATTACCATATTGCAACAGAGAGACATATCACATGCTTCACAATACAATAGAGATTATAAAAAAATAAAAATAAAAATAATAGAAAACCACAGAGAGGGTACATATCTATATATTGTTGAATAAGCATAAATAGATACTTTTTATATGAAAATATTAAATGAAGAACATATTGCAGTTGTTTTAATTGCTTTGCTATTTTTAGATTTTGACATAACATCAATGCACTTTTTAATCTCCTTCTTAAGCACTGTAAAATTGGGTTTGCCATTTGAATTTACATTTATGGATATGAAATTTACATAAAAATAAAATAAAATGTATAATGAAACCAACATCCTTTGAGCAATGGTCCTTAATACAATAACCTAATATCACATACTTATAGGATAAGAGAAAAGTTTAAATATTATCAGCAATGAATCTCTCAACATCTTTCCAGAAACATTGTGTATCTTGGCAGGACCAAAACATATGAAAAATGGTTTCAGTAGAACTTTCGCAGAAAGAGGATTTTATTTCAATAACACTTTAAAACATTTTTAAAATTGCTTGGTAGGGTAGACTCTATGAATTATTTTGTATGAGATTTCCTTAACCTTATTTGTAAGGAGGGATTTTTGGGGCAACGACCAAACTTGAGTCCAGTTTACATTATTAAAGAGATTGTTTCACTAGCCAATAACAGGAGGAGTAGAGATATTCTCTTTCAGAAATAAGGATCTAATTTTATAATTGTTAGATTTTAACATGGAAAAGCAAATCGAGCCAACTGGGGTATTTTCAGGTCTGGGAGGACAGACAGAGAGTGCAGACATATAGACACCATTTCTAAAAAGCATTCCCACCCCAGCAGGTATAGCCTTTTTAACCACACTGAATTATTTTAATATAATAGGTATTTTGTATTTTGAGATAAAGTCTGCAAACTCAAATAAAGTCCAGAAGACTTGGTGGTGAACTAATCATTTCCGTTTCCTGTACAGCGCCTATGCGGTTTTCACGTAACAAATGAACGGAGGTTGCGCAATGCGCATGCGCAGCCAACACAAAATGAACGAATCACTCTCCGAGACTATTTGTTCTTCTGAGTCACATAAGAGATTCGTTCGTTCATGAACGATCCACCACTAGAATTAGACCAGATGCACATCTTAATGCAACTAAAGCCGAATCCCGGACATTTTCGCAAATTTAGAAATCCCGGCCGGACGCTTTTTTAAGGTCCGAAAAAGAGGACATGTCCGGGAAAAAGAGGACGTATGGTCACCCTAATAAAGCGATAAAGGAATTATATGATAAATTAATGAAAATTGGTGTAATCACCAATTTCCTATCCACACTTCTTGGCCCAAAAGACAAAATATCTGAAACCTCAAAATATGTTATATCATTTTTTTAAAGTCTTCTGCCAGGATTTGGATCAGGACAGGATTTCTCTCTCTCTCTCTCTCTCTCTCTCTCTCTCTCTCTCTCTCTCTCTCTCTTGAGGTTAAAAATGTCCTGTTAGTGGCGGTAATGCACCGAATGGTGTTCAATCTGCCATAAAACTCTTGAAGAAGAAGAAGAAGAAGAAGAAGAAGAGGAAGGTGGCAATAATGCACAGTAACTGTAAGTAGCGATCCGGCATTCATTTTAAATAGAAGAAGAAACAAGAGAGAATAATTATTCCTGGAGCAAAAACTCCACATGAACTCTACATGACATACAACTTAAGTGATCCAGAACCTGCAGAATGAAAGATATGGAGGAACAAACAGGTTTGTGTCTGTTCTTGATTCTTCATTATTGACTGCTGAAGAACATGAAGGTAGTTCACCAGGTTTGGTGACTTGATACAAAATATTAGGAGCTGTGGAACAAAAAAATGATAATTAATAATATAGGGGAGAGACTGAAAGTAAACTGACTTAGAGTTTTTTTTAATTAACAGCAGTTGTAAAATAAAAACCACCACTTGATTTCTATCATAGACCAATCCCATTGTTTACAAATATTTTAGCGCATGTGCAGAAAGTGGTGGCAGAAAGTCGGAAGTTAGCTTTGACAAATTAGACGATTAAACGAAAGGATGACACAAAACCATCATCAATACACAAATATTCTTATAGCTATACAATTATTATAGTGGTCCACATTCAGTGTTGCTAATGGCGGCGCCCTAGTTTCGCTGAAAAATATGGTGGATACGACCAGGGCCGTAGCAAGGTATTCTGGGTCCCCTGACTGTCTATTGCTCAGGACCCCATTCCTTAAAAAATAAAATACAGTTTAGAATTTGTTATGGGGCCCTCTGGACCTGTGGGCCCCTAGAATCGTTACCACCTTTCACCCCACTAGCTACAGCCCTGGATACGGCTGTGGCTTCAAGCCATTAACAGAGCTGAATGGACTGAGGAGATCATTTCAACTCACGCGAACATTATTACAGCTATGCTATTAACTCACATCACTTCTGGTATAAGCCACTTCCAGCTATTTTAGCTATGCAAAAATACTACATTATGCTGCTTTATATTACAGGCTTGTCGACATATTATTATCAACAATTACGATTTTCATAAACTCATTGGTTTTGAGCACATATAGTTTTACCGTTTATCGCATTTTGCCATCGTTTCATCACACACTGTTGCACTGGCAGAATGAATGACATCAGGCGCTGACACAGACAGTCCTCCGCGCCGTCTGACACGCCTCCACAAACTTTACACAACCATTAGAGAGAAGAAAGATGCCGGGAAAATGCTGCTTCAACTTTCTTTGCACCAAAACGGCATCTTGTTTCATCTTGCTACAATAATAAACGCATTTTACTCTCCGTTCTTTTCAGAGAGCATTCTCCCTTTCTTAGCAGTGTATAGTAAACAGACACGCAGATCATATATTCAGCATGGCTTATGAAACATCGCCTTTGGAAATAAATAAATAAAGGCATCATCAGAGGTTATGCAGGTACATATGAATGGAAGTTTACATGGAGACACGAAACACTGCATCATCACGATCTCGGTAAAGAAAGAAGCAGATTTTATTACCGTCTCTTTAACAACACACAGCAACAAGTGAATGATTTACTTACTCTTTTACTATAAAGGCAGATGTTATAAAATTATCAGACATTGGCACATAATTCTGCTGTACATCCTGTGGTTGTGTGATAGTTTATAAGATCACTAACTCTGGTATTGTTATATATTTACACTGCGGTCAATGCCAGTAGAACTTTCTCACATTTGCCGGAAATGCAGCCGCTGCTTACTTCCACATTGCAAAATAAGGTGGATACAAGTGCCTTCGAAATAATTTATCAATAACAGAATCCGATAAAAGTTTACCGTTTGCACACGGTTTTTGCCACCACTTCTGTGTGTGACATTAGCGGTGACGTTGCCAAAGGATTGGTCTGTTAATTTGGGGTTCATCTATATTCAATTTCACGTTTATTATTGAATTGGGTTTTGACATTTTAAATGTTCATTTCAGGTCTTTTGGAACTAAATAAACTGGAGGAGAAAAACCATCAGTATCAGAAACATAATCATTTCACAACTGGAGAAAAATATTTTAGTTGCTCGAAGACTGAACAGAAATTCACAGAAAAACGTGCTCAAAGAGCACGAGCCAAAACAACTTTCACCTGCCCTCAGTGTGGGAAAAGTTCAAAACGAAAAGGAGATTTTATAAAACACGTAAGAATCCACACTGGAGAGAAGCCTTTCACATGCACTGAGTGTGGAAAGAGCTTCACGCTTAAGGCAAATCTTAAAGATCACGTAAGAATCCACACTGGAGAGAGGCCTTTTACGTGTCCTCAGTGTGGAAAGAGCTTCAAATTTCAAGGAAACCTTAAGGATCACATACGAATTCACACGGGAGAAAAATCTCACAAGTGCTTATGTTGTGGAAAGAACTTCAGTCGATCAGGAAGCCTGAAAACACACGAGCGAGTGCATACTGGAGAGAAGCCATATCACTGCACTTCATGTGGGAGGCGTTTCACCAACGCAGGTGGTTTAAGGGTTCATAAGAAAAGAAGTTGCCCAATGGTGTATCCGCAGCTAAGCACCTCGTCTGGCCAACAGCTTTAAGTGAAAAGTTTGATATCCAGATAAACCAAAGGATGGATCAAGAATCATAAGACAAAGTCTACTAACTGAAATGAAGAAGAAGGCTTTCCAAACAAACAGTGAAGTTACTCTCGAGTTCTAACAGGGTGTTAACATTGTATTCAACTTTCTACAATAAAAAAATGTGGATTGAATTAACTTCATGCTAATACGTTCCACGAAACTGAGTTCTGTAGAAAAAAAAACACGGTTTACTCTGTGACACGGTTTAAAAGTGCACTCTGTGATCTTTGATCATTTCTAAATATTTAAACAGAAAGAAATGGTAACAGTAGAACAGTGTTTATGAAAGTTTTCATGCCTTTCATGCACTTTTTTCAGAATCTGGTCTTTTCTCTTAGATGGCTTGTTTTCAAAGGTGTAGGCTAAACTAAACACAACTCTTTTTTTTTTTTTTCAATACAGTTGAGCACATTTACATGCACATTCTTACACCGATTATGATTAATAAGCCGACAACGCTTGTGGTCGTGTAAATGCAATAAACGGCATTCCTTTAGGTCATAAATGGTGTGAGATTAAACCGATTGATAAGGGTACATTTTTGCCCATTATGCTGATTTCGTGTGGCTTGTAAACACCTTTACCTGTGTTCTCACCGGCTTATCCAATGTATGCACACGTTGAGCACATGTCTCTTCAACATTTGACGTCAAAAGTAGAGAATAATGAAATTATTTCAAATCTCATGTAAACATGGTTTCCTTGCTTCGTCAGTCTTTTTAAATAAGCTTATGTTTTGGAGTATTCAGCTGACTGGTGTGCATGTAAACATGCTCATTAATTCAATATTAACGTACAAACATGACTGCATTATTTAGTTTAAACTTAATTTAAGTTTTTTTATATTTTCATTGTTTTGAGTGAAACTCTCAGCTCCGTATTGCAAGTTAAATAGTCAATTCGATTCTAATTTAATTCGATTCTAATCTTGAATTGTCACAATCTGGATTTGGAAAAAAATAAACCCAAGATGAGAAGATGAAATGGATTAAAACAAAAACCCATTATATCCATGTAGAACTTGTAAAACATATCTGTGTGGCTGTGACTCTTGTATTGTCAGTTCTATCCTCAGAATAACTTTGTATGAGTTTCTAAAAGAAATTAGGACACAAGTTTTACCGTGCCACAGATTTAGCTCTAGATGGTGCTGTTTGAACTTCTAAACTCCATTTCTAGAATCATGTAACAGTTTTAAATCTGATTGTTATTAGGCTGTGAGTACATTAATTATGTTATTGCTGGGTTGAAATGTAAATCTAAAAACTAATATAAGACATTGGTGTGTTTGGTTTAATCAGTTTCCAGCTATGGGCAGTGTGCAGTTGGTGATCTTACTCCATATGTTGACTTTGATTGTACATGATTAGAGAGCGTCAGTCTCTGTTTCATTTACTGTAATTGAGTGTTAAATGTGTCATGTGGATTCCTGCAGTGAATAATTTATTCCCCTTCCCTTAGACAGTTAAAAGTAATTGATTATAAATATTTGTATGATCTAGTTTGGTGATGGGCAACAGTTCACACAAACCTCAGTTCAGAAACATGACAACAAGCAGCATTTCAGATAAAATAAAAAAAAAAAAACAAAAAAAAAACAACTGGTTTAACTTAAATAGTATGAATGACTACTTTATATAAAATAACAACTCTCATCTTGAATGTGCTTGCTCACCACAACATTAATTTGATGTTTGTCATTATACAGAGCCCTGAAGACTTTTAAAAGCTTTAATAACTCTGTTAACCCTCCTATGGTATTCGGACATTTTTGACCGAAATTTTTTTTCCTCCTTTAATAAAAGTGGTTTCCTTTATCTGAGCAGTACAAGACTCTGTGAAAAAAAAATAAAAAATTGGGCTTGATTTGATAAGTGGTTGTAAAAAAAAAGGACACCTTTGTTATTTGCGGTCAAAATTGACCGACCATTGAAAATGAATGGGAAAGACCATATAACAAGTCTTTTTTTTTTTTTTTTTTTGATCTGTTAAATACAATCAATAAACAAAAAAAAAAAACAGACAGAAATTACAGGGTGATACTCTAGTGCAAAACACACACACACACACACACACACACAAAATAATGAACTGGTGAGACTATAACACAGAACATTTTTTTTATTTTACATTTGTCAAAAAAAAAATCATTCATAATGCTAAACACACACTCAGAAATGAAGGGGTGAGACAATTACACACTCACAATGCAGAAGACACACACACACACACACACACACACACACACACACAGTACTAGGTCATCAGTAGTGGAGCTCTACGGCCATCTTTTGGTCATTGTTGGCGTGACAAGTTATTTGTTGTTTTCCAGCTGATGACAGCAATCTGACACAAACGCATACACATGTTTGCAAAATAAAGTTTGAAATTGCAAAATGTTTACTCTGATTCTTTTGTTTTATACTCTAATTGAATTTTCTGAATTTTTCAGTTCATTTCTGTTTCTTGATGTTCATTTTCTTGACATTATTATGCATTTACTTTGAGTTAATACATTTTTATGTTTGAAATAAATTATTGGTAGAAAAATGCTTATTCTGTGTCTTCTCTTTGTAACACCATGGTCAGGTTTGATTGCAAGCATAATGACATTAACAGCAAACACTGACACTTCAAATCAAATTTAAAATGGTAAACTTTGACAAATAATAGTTTGATAATGTCTAAATATATATATACAAATGCATATCTTGTGATAAAATATAGAATTAGGTTACAACAAGCCATCAGACTACACAGTATGTGTCTACAGCATCTACTGACTGTTACTGGCATGACATGGTGTTCAATTCATGTTATTTATATTTTGTTCACCAGATGGCAGCAATCTGCCTCCAATTTATATCACATTCTCATATTTTCTTCATGTTTCAATTTATATATATATATATTTTTTTAATTGCTTATTTGTATATACAAATTAATGATATAATTTGTATGTAATGTAAATGTATCTGTAAATAAGATCAAAATAGCATAAAATCCCAAAAGTAATGCATCATTTTATTGTTCTTACTTCAGGGAAGAAGAAATGGTATCATGATCATCATCATCAAGAAAAAGGGTTACACATCTGATCCTTCCGGTCAAAAATGCCCACGAATACCAATGGGAGGTGCCATTTTTCAATACCATAGGAGGGTTACACCCACACACGATCACAATTCACCCCATTGTTTAAGCCATGCCTACAGCAATTCATCAGTCACATGTAAGTTTCTACACTGTCGTCAAGGGCGTAGATTTGGCTTGAATATTGGGGCGTTGCAGCATGAAGCATCTACATGTTTCCATTGAACATGGTATAAATATTGGGGGGGGGGGGGTTACCTCCCCCCATCCCCCCTGGAAACCACGTCCCTGACTGTCGTCCATCCATGCTAACAGAAGGTTGCGGTAATGCACAAGTTAAGTAGGGATCTGACCTTATAATTGAAGAAGAACAAATTAAGAAAAAACAAGCTGGATGTAGTACAGGAGCAAAAACTCTACATGGCATGTGAGACAGAGTTTGTTAAAGAGGAAAGTGAGAAAATGAGTGATCCAGAGCCCTGCAGAATGAAAGATTTTGAGGAACAAAAAGGGTTAGTGCCTATTTTTGATTCTTCATTATTGACTTCTGAAGAACATAAATATAACAATCCTTAAGCTTGATACAAAATCAAAGGAGCTGTGGAACAAATTAACCCTTGAATGCATGAGAATTTCACCAAACACTTACATATTCGGGTGTTTAGAGACCCAGCACATACAGTACTGTGCAAAAGTCTTAGGCACATAAGATGTTTCACAAAAGCATTTGTCTTAAGATGGTTATTTATATCTTCAGCTTTAGTGTGTCAAAAGGAAATATAACTGTTAGACTCCCAAACATTTCTTTTGCAAATAGAAAAGATTAGAATAGAAGAACAGGGAGCCCTGCAACAGATGTCATTACCCCTACAAAGCCCCCCACTGAATATTGAGCCAGTCTGAGATTGCATATAGAGACAGAAGCAGTTGAGACAGCCGAAATAGATAGAAGAACTGTGACGAATTCTCCAAGAAGCTTGAAACATCCTATCTGCCAACAACCAAGAAAAACCGTGTTCAGGTGTACCTAGGAGAATTGGGGCTGTTTTAAAAGCAAAGGTGGTCACACTGAATATTGATTTAGCTTTTTTATGTTTACTTTGTATGACATTAAGTGATAAATGAAAACTATTTATGGCATTATTTTTGAAGACATCCTCACTATGCAACATTTTTCACAAGTGCCTAAAATTTTGCACAGTACTGTATAACTATCATTAATGCAGTGGTTCTCAAAGTGAGGGGGCACTAAGTGTTGTGCACTTGTTATTGCATAAAACACGATGACTGTACCAGTCAACAGATAATTGTTTCTATCGTGAACACTGTAGTGTAGAATTTCTGTAGTGAATGTCAGGTTTTGTTCATTTGTCTAAATACAGTTAATTGTTAGCGCTTGCCGTTTTGGTCATATTCATATACTGTATGTATCAAAATATCAAAGAGATGATGCAATAAATCAAGCCACAGTTTCATAATGAACCGAAATATTTTTACACTTCTCAAAATAACATAAAAGATTTGTAATGTTGTGTTTTGTGCCATTGCTTCGGCAAAGCATCTCTCACTCCCAGTCAGTCAGCCCCCCTCCGTGCTGTACATGCGCATGCTCACACAAACACACATGCACTGGAACCAATTATCTAACGTTAACGTTATTACCAGCGGCCTCTGAAAACGTAACTATTTTCAGCATCTGAGGAGCAAGTTCAGCACAGGTAACCACTTTTGCTTCATTTCTTTGATGGCTCACAAGGCTCGACATTAACGCTTGTCCGCTTTTCCAGGACAAGTGGATTTTTGAAGGGGCAAGTGAAAGAGAATTTTACTTGCCCGACCGGACAAGCAGACTGATTAAAACGTCAATAACGAAAAAATAACCGGCTATATTTGTGATAGCCTAGGCCTTTATTGCTTATTAGAAAGTTCATATTCTTATTCTGCTGTTGAAAGTAATTTTATAATTCACTAGCGATCTGGTAACAGCTGTGCCCTGTTTGATTGACAGGTGGTGTATGTGTATGCGTGCATGAACGGTCAAATACATTTAAAAATTCCACCAAAATGCCCGTCTTGGTGAGGTATTCATGTAAACACAGAGAGTGAAGTCTAAAGTGAACGAAAAAAGTGGATTTGTATTAAAATGTCGGACTTGTAAGTATAAATGTAAGCTAATAGACCTGCTGCCGTCCAGTGTGTCATTATAATAATCAAGCAACCATAACGACAAAACACTCACTGCTCTTGACTGAGTAACTTTAGTCGCTTTAAAAAGTATTAATGTATTATAATCATACAGTGAAGACCAGCAGTAGTTTTATGTTGCATTTCATTCTGAATGTTTACTTGAATACTTGATACTGCTGTTAAAAACATTTAAACCTGTTTTAAAGCACTGCATTTTCTTAATTTGTTCTATTATTTTTAGTCTATTTCTATTTATAGCTGTTTTTATTGTTATTTTATTACTGGCTGTTTACTAGTCTTTTTTCTTATTTTTATTTTTTTCTCCCCTTTTCTCCCAATTTGGAATGCCCAATTCCCACTACTTAGTAGGTCCTCGTGGTGGCGTGGTTACTCACCTCAATCCGGGTGGCGGAGGACAAGTCTCAGTTGCCTCCGCTTCTGAGACCATCAATCCGCGCATCTTATCACGTGACTCATTGTGCATAACACCGCGGACACTCACAGTATGTGGAGGCTCATGCTACTCTCCACAATCCACGCACAACTTACCACATGCCCCATTGAGAGCGAGAACCACTAATCGTGACCACGAGGAGGTTACCCCATGTGACCCTACCCTTTGGTTGCTTAGGAGACCTGGCTGGATTCACTCAGCACGCCCTGGATTTGAACTCGCAACTCCAGGGGTGATAGTCAGCATCAATACTCGCTGAGCTACCCAGGCCCCCCGACTGTTTACTAGTCTTGAATAATTCTTGAATTTATTGTACATGGTAGATCATGCTGTAATAACATGGAAAAGTAGATCTCATTCCATAGAAGTGTGAGCATCCCTGCTGTTAATGATAGCGATGGAGGCTTTCCTTTATTTGACTACCATAGGCAACATAAAGTAATTATCATATGACAACAGCCTCCTCCTCTACCCAGTGCAGTTTACATTTCTGTCGCAGAGAATTGAGTTGATTGCATAGATACACTATTAGGTTGGGCATCGGTCATAATTTTAGAAAAATATTCAATATAAACTTTGACATGTTACTTGAGCATGTAACTTAAATGTCCTTTTTTCTATCCGGACAAGTAACTTTTTTACTCAGACAAGTGAATGACCAATTTACACATGACGATGCTTAATGTCGAGCCCTGGCTCAAATGTATGCTCTAGTCAATTTTGTGTTTTGACCATTTTTGAACTGCGTTAAACTCCGTCTCGTTTATGCTTTGTGGGTGTGAATTTTTTGCCGTGTCATCATCATTCATATCTATACAACCAATGTGTTTATGAATAAATTACTACTAGAACACAAAATTGTTTACAAGAGCAAAGAATTCTTCATAGATGTAGCCTCTTAATTTTGTTCTCAAAGTGCACCAGATTGATGCATTTAACTTTAAAATGGGGGAGCATGCCCCCAGACCCCCCGGCCTAGAAGGTCTGAGGTCCACCCACCACAGTCTCACAAAATCCTGTGGGAAACACTGAGATACACGTAAGTTACACATAAGTCTTTTCTCAGGCACTTGTTGAGTCTAAATAGACCCTTCCTCTCTGAACATGCCACACAACTTCTTGTTCAGTCACTTGTCATCTCTAGACTGGACTACTGTAATGCTCACATGTAACGGCCTCCCTGCATGTGCAGTTAGACCCCTGAGAAATTATCCAGAATGCAGCAGCATGTCTGGTCTTTAATGAACTTAAGAGAGCACATGTTACACCACTCCTTGTCTCTCTTCACTGGTTGCCGGTTGATGCACGTATCAAATTCAAGACTCTGATGCTGGCATACAGAACAGTCACTGGGTCTGCTCCAGCATACCTAAAATCATTTCTGCAGAGCTATGCGCCCACTAGAAGCCTGCGGTCGGCTAAGGAACGTCGCCTTGTTGTAACAACACAAAGAGGCACCAAAACACTTTCCCGGACTTTCGGCTTCATCATACCATGTTGGTGGAATGACCTTCCCAACTCCATCCGTGAAGCTGACTCACTCTCTGTCTTCAAAAAATGGCTAAAACACATCTTTTCCGTGAGCACTTAACCAGTCAGTAAAAGAAAAAAATAATTCTTGTTGCACTTTGATCAGTTTTGAATACTATTCTGATGCCAGTGAAACTTGTAATACGGCACTTTAAGATGACGTATTACAAGTCTCCTTAAGATGATTCGCTTACAATTTTTCCTCTTTTGTAAGTCACTTTGGATAAAAGCGTCTGCCAAATGAATAAATGTAAATGTAAACAGACACACAACTTGCATAATTTCAGTAGTACACCCAAATGAAAATAATCATATCATACTGTTCATGTGTTAAACTTGCTATAGTTTACTTCAGTGTTGTTTCTTCATCAAATAGCAATGTCAAATGTAAATCAAGTCAATCACTGAAGCAACAGTGCTAACTTGAGTAAGAAATAACATGTATAATATGTATGTGTACACGCATATGAGATACTGATAATGAAATCGACATGATATAGTATGAATTAGTACTCATTTGTCTTGTTATAAGCAAAGAAATAGATATCCTGTGATAGTAAACATTTATAGATATGATAAGTTTATATACACCCGCTATACACTTTTGGTAACTAAGCCATTATATCATTATTATTATTTTATTGTATTTTTTTTGCCATTTCTTTCTCTTTTTTTTCCCTTTTTTTTTTGCTCTGTTTATAAGAGAAAGATTGAGGAATATTAAAGAGGTGTGGGCACAACTCCAAAGAATTTATGAGGTATAAAAGGAGGATAAAAGCTGCTAGAAAGCTTCATTCCCATTTCCCCTCTCCTGGCTTAGACATGTTGTTATAGTCTTTTGTGAATTTGTTGTGTATCTGTTGAGATTGCATTCGTGCCTATTGAGTTTACTGTGGTTAAAAGGTATTTTCCTAAGTCAAGCGTGCCTTGGACTGATTACTTTGGGAGCATTTGTAGGGAGGTGGATGCCATTTTGTTTTTTGGGTAGAAAGGGAGTTAGAGTATATTTATGTTGTTTATTTCCATTTTCTTTTCTAGGAAAGTTATTTGACACCCCCTTTAGGAATTCGTCAACTTTTGTTTGTTATTTTGGCCTTTGGCCCCTCCTGAAGCCTGAAGTTTTACCTCCTTTCTCATTCAATATTAAATAAATGCCTTATTTTGCTTTCCAAAAACGTGACTATTTATTATTATTATTTGTTTTTTTTTTTGTTTTTTTTCCTTTTTCTCCCAATTTGGAATGCCCAATTCCCAATGTGCTTTTTTTTTTTAAGTCCTCGTGGTCGCGTAGTGATTTGCGTCTGAGACCATCAACCCGCGCATCTTATCACGTGGCTTGTTGAGTGCGTTGCCACGGAGACATAGCACGTGTGGAGGCTTCACGCCATCTGCCGCGGCATCCATGCTCAACTCACCATGCGCCCCACCGAGATCGAACCACATTATAGCGACCATGAGGAGGTTACCCCATGTGACTCTACCCACCCTAGCAACCGGGCCAATTTGGTTGCTTAGGCGACCTGGCTGGAGTCACTCAGCACACCCTGGATTCGAACTAGCGAACTCCAGGGGAGATAGCCAGCGTCTTTACCACTGAGCTACCCAGGACCCCAAACATGACTATTTTTGAGTGCTGGGATGGAAGAGTGGAACCAAAACCTTCTTGTTACAGTTTTCCCAACCTAGACTGGGACGACTCATTACAAACAACAACAAAACAATATAGGAAGAGAAAAGACTGGAAAATGACTTAGACAAATGTGTCATTAGCAGCAATTGCCTACAAGATCTGATGACAGAATTAACTTTTAGTCCATAAAATGTTTTATTTGTTGTTTATTTCATGTCACCTTTATTATTGAATCTTTGACATTTGCAGATGTTTATTTCAATCCTGTTGGAACTAAATGAAGTGGAGGAGGAACCACATCATTTTACAACTGGAGAAAAGAATTTGACACAAGAAACCGCTCAAAGAGCAGAAGCCAAAAATTCTTTCACCTGCCCTCAGTGTGGGAAAAGTTTCAAACAAAAAGGAGATCTTATGATACATAAGAATCCATACCAGAGAGAGGCGTTTTACATGTCCTCAGTGTGAAAAGAGCTTCAAATTTCAATCAAGCTTGAAGGGTCATAAGAATTCACACGGGAGAAAAATCTTTCAGGTGCTCACATTTTGGAAACTGTATACTTAAAGGCATTTAAGTTCTGTCACCAAAATATGACTTCTTTATGAGTAAAAATGACAATCTAAACGGCAAGTGTTATGAAAGCATCTTTTGCCTGAAGTTACAGTATAGGTAAAAGATCTATAAGATCCTGAACTATAAATGAAGTAGTTCATCACAGATGAAGTGTTTGAAAACAACAGAAAGTGAAGAGAAGGTTTGTTCAAGAATCACTTCTCTCCTCCACTCTTTTCAGCTTAATGCTATAATATACACAGTGGGTTATTTTTCATTTATTCTAATTATATTATCAGCATAACAATTAAAGTGAAAATTTAATTTCTTTGTATTTTATGCCCCGCTTTTTGCTTTAATTACAGCATACTTTGGGCATGAGCAAAAACTGATGATCAAGTTATCCAGCATAAAACACCTTGTGTGCTTCAGTGAAAGCAATTAAAAATAACAAAGTGCTAAAATGATCAGTCACTAATTGCTTATTTGATGCGTGACCTAAAAATAGGCAATCAAATAATCTATTCCTAAATTCACTTTGTCATAACGTGTATTTTAAAATCCGAAAACTTTGCATATTCCAGGTTTAAATTAGTTTTCACTTTTGAACCTCACTGTGTTTTTATAGCTGCTTCCTTCTAGCGGTTGAGAGTGATAGTGAATAAACATTCCTGCATCAAATTGGCACCATACTTACATATATGAAATTAATTCACAAACATGTTCATCTTAGTGGTACTGCTTTAACTCTGCCTGTCTCAACCATGACATTATAATTGTGATGTTACGTAGTAATCGTGTTATTAGCTCATTAGTTCATATAGCCTACAAAGTAGGTCTACCTACTCGAAATCAAATCAATATGAAATATTGAAAAAAATATGTACACAGTACAGATATCATAACCAAGCACTAAAGTCTTGAAATCGGTGCATTTCAGAGGGGGAAACGTTTGCAGTTTGGAGTTCAGTCAACGGCTGTGAATCAGTGACCAAAAGTGACATCAACTGCATTCCACCAGTCAGTCGACAGGAACAACAGCTTGCTAAAGAGAAAACACAGTCTCACAACTAAAAACAATCAATACAATCTGTAAGTACTGTGAATATCTCACCTCTGGAATATCAGAATGGCACTTTACAGGTCTGTCTGCTTCAAGGACGACTGGAAATAAAAACCAAACATTGGTTATCCTTATATACCATTTATTTATCATATGAACCAATGTTGTATTTTAGAATCATAATCATGTAACTGGTGAGCTGCAGAATGAACGTGCATGTCAATGTAATTTGATTCTCATGTATTATTCCAGAACTCGTCTCGTTTTCCAGCATGAGCCACACAGCAATGCCTCATGAGCAAAGTTTAGGCCAATTACATTAAACTGAAAACCCAGTAAATACTGTATTTTAAATATTTCCACTGTAATTCAATGTTATTCTATCTGTGTCTTTTTATATATATTTTATTTCTGTGTGAATTGGAAGCTTTTGCCACCGAAGACAAATTCCTTGTGTGTGTGTGTGTGTGTGTGAGCATACGTGGCAATAAACTTTGTTCTTATTCAGATTTAACCCTATAAAGCCTGACATATGAAATAATAGTCAGAAAATTAATTTGTTTTTACATGAATCTGTTTTTAGTACCATTAGACAAACGATATAAAAAAGTTGCACATGTTTTTTTTATTTTACTGAGGTCCAGTAATTCATTTTTGTGTAGGACATTTGTTATGTAGTTTTTGTACAGTGGTAAATCTTGGGGTATTATCAGAGGACTCTCTGGGCTTTTCGGAGATACCAAATGTTTGAGAGTTTGGCCATGACAACTTCCTCTCCTTACTCTATTAATATGGATTGAAATGTGTCACAGTTCAATTCAGCTCATCAAATACAATATTAATAAAATATTATTTTCAATAAACAATTTTTCTCATTGTATTTTATGCACCAAACACTATATATATATATATATATATATATATATATATATATATATATATTTTTTATTGTATTTTTTTTCACCGGGTCTCAGGAACTTGAGGTAAGATGACATCATAATAGCTTGTAATGTAAAATAATGAGATCTTTATAATGACAGAACAGGCTGCATATATGAAAATACACTGAAATATTAGTTCACACTTTAAATATATCTTATAAAATGTACATGTCAGAATTTTCAAAGCTCTGATTTTTTTTTTTTTTGTGGTGGGCATGAATGTAATGTAATGGTGATTGAGAGATTTGAATACATGGATTTCAAAGGGGAGTTTTCAATAAAATAATATACAAAATTTTAATCAAGCACAAGTTGCTTATATTCAGCAAATACTCATTTTAAAATATCAGTAACAATATAATCATTACTGTCACTTTTACTTGATTAAAATAAGCTGTCATTTATCCCAACATAAAGGCAGCAATTTCTCGGCGTGATCGACATTTTGAATCAAAACAATAGATTTAGCCATTCTCACCTGGAGCGAACATTCGCACCGAATCACGAAGCGACAAAGCTAACCTTTTTTTTTTTTTACGGTGAGTGTGTTGATTTTTATTACTCGCCTGCCGAACAAATGCCCTGACCAATAATATATAAGCTTTAGATCATGTGTCAGGAGCCATTGCAGTTGCCAGAGCAACAGTTGGCACTAAAGCACAGAAAGCTGTTCACCACCGACATTAAACGCTGAAGTAACTCGAGGAAGAAATCCTGAAACAGCAGTTATGATGTGTATTTAATTTGCATCAAATGCCTTAAAAACTGAAGAAAAAAAAATCATATAGGTTCTCTTAACATGTTAATGATATTGCTGCATCACCGCCTTGCATTCCCTTCAAAAAAAATGATCTGATCTTATGTGGATTGTCTTTATAATATATTCCATATTGCTGCATTGTTTGGCATTTACATTTAATCTTACATGCGTTCTCTTATATCTTTAATATAAAATATATCGTGGCATATTTGCCTCTGTATCACTTTTTAAATAAACAACTTGACGGATCTCGTGTTTTTCTTCGCCAGATATAAAAAATATTACTATTATTGCTGACTTGCAGTGCACTCTGTGTGCCTTTGAACCAAAAACAAAATCGTTATTGCTGTGCTATTTTTAATATTTGTTAGCGGTATTAAAGTATCTAATAACTGAAGAAATTACAGCTTCTTTTTCTGTTAAAGCATAGTTTTATGTAAAGCTGCTTTGAAATGTGTTGTGAAAAGCGCTATACAAATAAAAATGACTTGATTTATTGCTTGCACTCTTAGAGCATTTAAATGTTGACACGTTTCACATATAACACAAGTAGATATGCATGGCAATAAAATACAGTCAAACATTTGTCATTATGAGTGTGCATTACGCAGTAATTTTAAACAAATGCACTTAACACAATTATTTACAGTATGAGTGGCAGTGGCATATAATCAGTGTTGTTCCAAATGATAACATGTTTTTACCGTTAATATTATTTTTTACTCTCGATTCTTTCTAATCACCCCTCAGACTGTGTATTCATGATAATACTGTCAGTCAACTTGTCCAGCAGGTGAACTGAAATAGTTTGTGAAGTGTCTCGAAAGTATTTTTCCGCTCTGCTTGCTAGAGAATCGTTTGCTTTTCTTGTTTGTTTTGCAAACTTGTCAAGTGGTTATTTCTTCTCACCCGGTGAAGGGCGGACCAGCTCAAAGGTACCTGTGATGAGGAGGAAGGCGGGGCCGGGCAGTGAGGACACATGTCCGGCCCTGGATCAGGCTAATCAGCCGGGAGGGGGATAAAGACGAGCCGGAGGCGCCAGTTCGAGAGAGAGACGCACGTGGCCGCGTTGCATGTGTGTCTTCGTTTATGTTTGTTTTATGATGAGTTTTATCATTAAACTTTACGTTGACTGTTTAGCCGGTTCCCGACTCGCCCATCCCTTACACTGTTACACTACCGTATCGGGGTAAAATGGCTTGTCGATTAGCGCCACCAATTATAAAGGCGTGAATGTGCTAACGGCGAACATTTGTTTAGCTTTCTATGGGAAAGGGCCATTCACCGGCGATTCACCTCTCATAATCGCGTCCCATTTGGTGTGAAAAGGCCTTAAGAGCAGGGCCGCCACTGGCCAGATCGATGCCCTACGTGGAGCTCTGGGATCGTCGGATGGGGGTGGTGGAGTTGGTGGTGAATGTGAGGCACGGTATGAAAATTGCGAGGCGCGGGGCGAGCGCTAGGCGAAAGTGCGAGCGCGAGGTGAAAGTCTGTGTTCTGCGACTGCTACCAGGTCCTTGAATAACATATAACATGCGAGTAAGGGCAGCTGGTGGAGTTTCTGGTGACCCCCTAGGGCAGGAGTGTCAAACTCAGTTCCTGGAGGGCCGCAGCCCTGCAGAGTTTAGTTCCAGCCCTGCTCCAAAATGCCTCCTTGTAATCTTCAAGCACTCCTGAAGACCTTGATTAGCTGCTTCAGGTGTGTTTAATTAGGGTTGGAGCTAAACTCTGCTGGACTGTGGTCCTCCAGGAGCCGAGTTTGACACCCCTGCCCTAGGGTAAGATGGTGCCCCCCCAGGGAGTTGGTGCCCTACGCAGACTGCGTAATATGCGTATAGGGAGCGACGGTACTGCTTAAGAGTCACTTTTCACGCAAGACCGCCGGCATTTTAAATAGATCTATATAAACATTGAAACCACTTTTTTCACAAATAACCACTAGATGGTGCCACAAACATGTGAAACTTACATACCATAGGTTGTTTGTTTCATTAGTTTGAACAGAGAGTGAAACGTCAAACGTTGTGTATCATATTTGATACACATGGCTTTATAGAGTTAAACATCAACTATGCATCATATCTAGATTCTGTAGTGCAGTGCATATGCATTTATTTTTACATTTATTAATTTAGCTTCTACAAATCAGATAAAAAAACATGAACAATTTATCATACACCAAAATATACACAGCTTGAACACAGCTTGAGTTGTAGAACAGAATATACATGTGAATATATATAATTTATTTAAATTTGGAAGCACTGGTAATGGTTATGGATGTAATATTTGTATTACATTTAGAAATTACCCTTTCCTTTCAAAAGAATACTTACAAGTCGACGAATCTACCAATGCTGTTCTTCTGGTCCAGTTTTAAATGTTCTCTGAATTCACATGCAGATTCTGTTGCTCCCTCCGTCAGTCCTTCCTTCTGTTTGAGTTTGGATTCATCTTTCAATGCCGTTTCTTTTTTCTGTTTTTCTTTTTCTTCTGTGACATTTTGTTCTTTTACTTCTCTCTCTTTCTGTTTTTTTGTCATTTTACTGTCTTCAAGTTTGAAGGTCACAAAACTCACTTTTTATCTCAAAGCTCCAGATGATATTGAACGGAATTGCACATACTAGAGCTGCAAAACACAAAAATACAAAGTATAATTATTTGAAATTCCACAGGCTAAACCAGGGGTGTACATCCCCCCCCCACCCAGCCAATGTTCAAGTTGAATCTACACCCTTGGACCAAGCCATGACTGAACAATCATAATTATTGAGAAATCAGTTGCATCATTAAACGACAATTTACTTTTATCCATTTGGTGGACGCTTTTATTAATTAAACAAAACTTTAGCTTATCCCAGCAAAGAAGCAACACACAAACTAAAACCTTCCTGAAACTTTCTCCAAATCTTAAATACTTTCATGCATTCTCAGGCAATGCGTCCGTTTTCGTCAGAACTCACCTTAATCCGCATCTGAAAACAGCAGTTGAGAGAGATTTCTAGTTCTGATTTTTCAATCTGTGCATAAAGACCACACTGCTGTTGAAACACGATAACCAGCTGTTAAGTCTGGATGGATCAACCAGGAAAAACCTGAGAAAATATTTTGATGTTATGAATAGCTTCAGTGACGCAAGAAGCTATTGGAGAAAGTAAGTGAACCGGTTTGGTTTTGTTTTATAGTCCTCTTGTTAATATTTGACATGAATGTTTTTTAACACAGTCGTTCCAAATAAAGGGCTTGGTCACATGCCATTCAATAGCAAAAATTTGGCTATTTTTAATACCACATCACAATGTCAGTCCTCAGGATTGGATTGACCAAAACTGGCAAAGTAATGGCAATAAATTCCTTGAATTACAGTGATATTTACTTGCATTAATCACGATGCATGCAATCCAATCACAATGACAGCATCAGCTTGTCAAGTTTACAGAAAGCCAACTAGGAATTCAAGGAATTATTTTCCTTTTACGTCATGAAAGCTGGCACAAATATGACAAACCACAAATCTGTGTATAAAACAACACCCACAATCAGATAAATGCTGGATGTCTCTAAAATTGATATTATATGGTAAAACCAACTCAGATGCATGTGCAAAGTTTATTAATAGTTCCTTAGTGCAATCCAAATAGTAGAGCCACAACTAAACAGAAGATACAGGAGCAAAACACACTCATGTCAGCCTTTAAGATACATACATAAACTAGCATATAACCACTCAGTATTGAAGCCCTGAGTACAGCAAACAAGACCAAACAAGTTGCCTTTGAATGTAAAGGGAGTATAATAAATTACTGATAAAAATGATGTAATGGTTAACAATGAAAGTGTTACAATGGAGTGAGAGTGGCGACCTCGTTTGGTGAACTTGAGAATGGACAAACATGAGTGTGATTCAACACATGCTCCCATCTAAGGGCGTAGATTCCAGGGGGGATCAAAACAAGCAAGTACAGCCCCCTCCAATATTTATACCATAATCAATGGAAACGTGTAAATGCTTCATTCTGCAACCCACCCCCCCCCCCCCAGGTTCAATAGTTGAACTACAAAAATCATGTTCACATTACAATCATGATAACATGATTTTAATGTAAAATAAAAAAAAAAAAAGGCTTACTAACCTTATCTGTATAAAGTTATATCCAATATTACAACTTCATTGACATGACAACTAAACCCCATTATCCAAGTATTTAATATAAATGTACACAGATAAGGTTAATATGTGGAGTGATTTTATCAGAATGAAATCATGTTAACCCGTACAATGTTTACATCTTTTGGCAATACTTTTGAAACAGTGTGCATTTTGACATTTACGGACTGGCCCCATTGACTTCCATTGTAAGTGCCTCACTGTAGACGCAATTTGTGCTTTTTTTTTTTTTTTTTTTTTTAGTTTCTTCCCTTTTCTCCCCAATTTGGAATGCCCAATTCCCAATGCGCTCTAAGTCCTCATGGTGGTGTAGTGACTCGCCTCAATCCGGGTAGCGGAGGACGAATCTCAGTTGCCTCCGTGTCTGAGACGTCAATATGCGCATCTTATCACGTGGCTTGTTGAGCGCGTTACCGCGGAGACCTAGTACGTGTGGAGGCTTCACCCTATTCTCCGCGGCATCCAAGCACAACTCACCACGTGCCCCACCGAGAATAAGAACCACATTATAGCGACCACAAGGACGTTAACCCATGTGACTCTACCCTCCCTAGCAACCGGGCCAATTTGGTTGCTTAGGAGACCTGGCTGGAGTCACTCAGCACACCCTGGATTCGAACTCGTGACTCCAGGGGAGGTAGTCAGCGTCAGTACTCCCTGAGCTACCCAGGCCCCAATTTGTGCCCCCACTAAACGTGTAATTTTTGGTGGTAATCTACATTTTTACGCAAATGCTGTCGACTGAACTCAGCTTGTAGTTAATACAAGGCGTATATTACTATTGGCAATAAAGCTAATTCTGATTCTGGTTCTTCTTCTGATACGTGTAATCTTTTCAGTAACATAATGTATGTAACCTTCTGAAACAAAACTCCATCACGGTTTCTCTTAGATTGAGCCAATCTCCTTTGTGTTGAATTTTATGTGTGAAAATAAGTGCAACAATTATTGCATATTTTAACATTTTTAAAGCTGATGTAACTTTTTCTGTGTTAAAACAGTTTCTTCTATCCCCGCTTAATATGCAGAGACAACATATTAGTAAGCCATTCATAGATTCATTTTCTCGAAAACGATAAACACTGTGTTTCTGTTGCGGCATGAAAATTGCCCTGTTTGTTTTGAGCCCACCCCAACAACTTCATTCAACCAATGGCGTGAGTTGGGGGCGGGACTATCGCTTTGTTTGACCAACGGCAGACGGGTAGCATAGTCAGAAAGCTGTTTTGAAAACAACGTTCATTCTTGCAATTCTGCTTGGTGGTGCAGAAATTACACACTTCAGCTTTAATTGTCAGTCCCTCCAGGATTTTGCGATAGCAAGAATTCTTGCAAATTCAACCAATCTCCGCATTATTTGCGGCAGCTTGCAATTTTGTATAATTTCCACAAATTTTCTGCAAAAAACGTAAATCTGAGGGAATCCCATCGCTTTCCTTCATGTTTGACAGCGGCAAAATACATGTTTGAAAAGCTTGACGCAGTCACAACATGTCCAAATGCACAGCTGCTATTCTCCATCACGTTGTGCGTTCATTATCAAAATCCTTGTCCTGGGGGCCTGGGTAGCTCAGCGAGTATTGACGCTGACTACCACCCCTGGAGTCGCGAGTTCAATTCCCAGGGTGTGCTGAGTGACTCCAGTTAGGTCTCCTAAGCAACCAAATTGGCCCGGTTGCTAGGGAGGGTAGAGTCACATGGGGTAACCTCCTCGTGGTTGCGATTAGTGGTTCTCACTCTCAATGGGGCGCGTGGTAAGTTGTGCATGGATCGCGGAGAGTCATGCTGTGAGTCTCCGCAGTGTCATGCACAACGAGTCACGTGATAAGATGCACGGATTGACGGTCTCAGAAGTGGAGGAAACTGAGACTTGTCCTCCGCCACCCGGATTGATGTGGGTAACCGCACCACCACCACGACCTACTAAGTAGTGGAAACTGGATATTCCAAAATGGGAGAAAAAAAATCCTTGTCTGAACTTTTGCAGCACTGCAGAAAGCACACATACATCACAGCTAGTGTTTAATCCACCCTGAGTGCTGCGAATGAGACACAAAAACCTGCATTTATACAAAGAATCCCAAATATTCACTTAAAATCCCCATTAGTAGTGTAATAAAATGTGATTTGAATTTGAAGTGATTTGATACATTAGGCTACGAATCTGAAAATAGCAATATGCTTACATGCTGATAATAAATATTCATAAATGTTTTTTTACTAAAATAAAAAGGTCACATGTAAAAATCACCATTTTCATATTTATTTTTTTTTCGAAACATTTGTGGAATTTCAATTTGTACATAAATGCTCAAATATATGAACTCTAATTGTATTTGTTGGTATATGTATATCAGATTTCAATATTAGACGATGTAATAATTGCAACAGGCCCGATTATTGAATTCTCATTTGTATTTTTAGTTTACAGATTTATTGCACATCTGTTTTAAACTTAGAGAAGTTTTCTTGCATTGTCTGAGGCTGAACATTTTTATGCAAAAATAATTAAGGGTCTTCCAACACCCACAGGTTTCAACTAAATGTATGGTATTTTTGTGTGTAATTCTGATTATTATTTTTTCTTGATGTAATTAACACAATTACAGAAGTATATAATGATGATTTGTGAGTTTTCACTGTAAAACAACACAAAAAATACCGCAAATTGCATTGCAAAAGTTAAGAAAAGCCACAGCAAATTCAGCCATTTTGGGCTGCAAAAATCAGGTGGGACTAAATTGTAGTCCACTTTTTACACTATTTAGATTTGCTACATGTAAAATTGGGATCTGTTTCGAATATCTAATAATTAAAAAGGACGCTAACTTCACATACTGAAAGTTTCAATATCATATCCACCCAATAGCCTGACAAGACAAAACAAAACAAAACAAAACACACTGAGCCTGATGTTTATATATGGGCGGACAACGGGCCACGCCCTATATCAAGGACGATCTGACCCCGCCTATCGCCCAATGTGGGCGTGGCATATCTAATACCCTGGGAGAAGAGCTTTGGCTCTGTAAACTGATAATAAGATATGGGTGGGCGTCCGTGTGACGCTGACCAATCAGAAGGCTCTTCGCCTCAGCGAGTCCGGAGCGCCGCGCCCCAGTGTGAGACGCGTACGGAGAGAAACAGACGGTTGCAGAAAGAAACAGTGAAAACAAACCCGTTACCGGAGAAAAGCTACAAGTTCTCCGCCTGTCCCTCGAGTCGCTGTCCATTCCTGCAGCACATTTAGACCCAGATAAGCGTAAGTTTTCTCATTTTCATTACCGCTGGATTATTCTCCTCGGGGCTTCAGTCGCGCGGCCTGAGCGTTAGCGCGCGTGCTAGTGGCGTTAGCGCTCGGTTTCTGCAACAGGAACGCGTTTCTCAAGTATGTTTTCCTCACATTTGATTTCTTTCTGTCGTTCGACCGTTTTCTGTCACGATCGCGGCTCTCGGTAACGTATATTCGATGAAAGAGGTGCGTGGAGCGAGCGTGCGCGCGCCCGCCCGTGGGGCCCGGACAGCAAAGTCGCGCGACGGTCACTGCAGCTGTGCACGCGCACAGAGGAAAATCTGATTATTTTTAAACAATGAAAGTTGTTTAATTGACATTTTTTACAATTGGCAATACTTTTGCATTCTTCGAAATGGTCCTTTTTGCATTTTGCATGTCTCATAATCCAGAAAGACTGCAAGAAACGCAGTTTATTGACAACATATTTATGTATGTGATATTTCACAGCATGATATATTTGGCACGTTTGCATTAGTTTGTGCAGATACCCTGTCATATGCTTTCAGTGGCATGCATGCTGCTTCTCCTCATTTGCATAAAGTAATAACATTTGAACTAAGGGGAAAAAAGTATTTATGATATTACCAGAGTTTGATGCTGTATTATCGATGAATAAGAGCTCTTTTGTTGTGGAATATTTTTGTATTTTTGAATTCAGAACTTTGCATTTTGTTGTTAGTGCTGTGTATGCTGAAAATGCCAATATTTCTGACTCTAACTGTTTGAGAGGGTTTTGAATACATATTAGAGTTAAAAATGAGACTAGCTCAGTCATTCCTTCTAATGGTCTCAAATTCTCATCTATCTCTCTCTCTCTGACCAGAGCTCTCTAGAGGGATGAAAATATGTTTCTCATTTTCATCTCACGTTGTTTCACTTTTCCCTCTTTCTCTTTTTTCTAGATTGTTGATGTATGTAAGCTATGTGCACTATTCAGTAGCTCATGGTCACATTTGGACCCTGCTGTGTGCCAGGAATAATGCACACACCCCTCAGTGCTAGGACATTCCACAAATACACAACATTGCAGAGAGAAATGTGGCATGATGGTGGTCAGTTTTATTTTGACTACAGAATAGAAATATATGAAGGGAAAATGTGAGCGTTTTATGCTTAAAAAGTAACGTCACTCTCCAAACGTTTCACTTTCAATCATAAACACACAACTAGGGCTGGGCGATAGGTAAAAAATATTTAATCGATAATCGCCTTAAAAAAATATCGTGATATCCGATTATATCGTCAACCCCCCTGCTGAGGGTTGTTGAATATTTTTGCTTTATTGATTTTACTTTAAAGATTAAATAAATTTATTGAAACATGAAAAACTTAAAAGATATTTATAAATTCAAATTGCACTTTAAATGGAACGAAAAAAGCAATTAAAATAACGAAGTGATCAAAAAATCTTATATAACCACCATCGCAAATCCAAACATTTACCGTCTCCAACGGCTCCATTTGCCATCATGCAAGTATTCGTCTGCGACAACTAATAGCCTAAAAATTAAGAACTAAAGAAATGTATAAATATAAAGATTATAATAATCATCATGTTTAAAAATATATAAGCCATTACCTATAGAAAGTTCAATACAACCCACGTAATTTCTACTTTCAGACATTTGTTGATTCACTTAGTCTGTGCTTAAATGAATAGAAAACCCCAGTTTTCATATTAGGTGTAAGCCTTATAAATTCCCTTGTGTTCCCAAAATAATGTTGGCAAATGTGTGTTCTTATTTGTGAATTTGTGTTTGTATTGTGTCTTGTTAATACAGTTAATGCTGCCTAAAGAAAATAAAATAGAACTAAATTTTAGGTTCAAGGTGAATGTGGTCTTGTATTATTTTATGATTTAATAACGTTTGTCTCCGTTTCTTTAATACAAAGATATATTTGAGCAAACCTGCAGGGTTGCGTTCACAATGCATGTTAAGCGCAAACTTAACTCACAGCACCTCCTGAGATGGTCTGAGCTATTTTGCAGCATTCTCACACATGACGCTATTCTTGCAAACAGTTTTCAGATGAATGAAACAGAGAAGAGTGATAACTCTTTACATGCACATGTTCCACGAGACGCTGCCGCTGCACGCCTCTGAACCTTTCTTTTGTCTGTTCTTAAAAATATAATAAAGGGTGTTTCTTAAAGCGTGTGTCTTTTTGTTTAACAGCATTTCTTGTCATGTTTTACTCAGAGACATCTTACAGGTCGCTCACCACTGTTGCGGGCAGATGAGAAAACTTACCCGCTCATGAAATACCTACATTTGGACGAGGAGCTTGCGAATAAGGAGCTGGATTCAGCCTTGTCGCATTTCGCGGATGGCGGGTGCAAATTTCACACCCTGGGCTACTGTTTAATATGTCTGGCGACTTCCCAGATCCATGGTTTTGCCATTTACTGATATTGTCGATTATCGTCTGTCAATGAGTGTCGAAATCAACATCGGGAGATTTGTAAGACATCGTCGATATACAATAACATCGTCCTATTGCCCAGCCCTACACACAACCAGTGACTTAATCCCACCCCCGACACACACACACATTTACACACAAGATATGCATTCACACCCTCCCTCACATCTGTGTAGTGTTACGGGTGAGATAATTCACACACTTCCTCTTGCAAACTGGGTCAACAGGGAAGTTCGTCATGAATTAGTGATAAGATTCAAATGTATGCATTTTAAAACTCTGGGTGGCCTTTAAAGACACAGCAGTACATTCAGGACTTAGAATTGTTCCTTGAATGAAGATTATTAGGTGACACTGTATTCATGATAAATCCTAGAAATGTGAGGAAAGTGGATTTTAAAAACATTATTTTTAAAGGAATATTTCAGGTTCAGTACACGTTAAGCTTAATCAGCAGTATTTGTAGCATAATGTTGATTACCACAAAAATGTATTCAAATAAATTTAGGTTACAGTGAGGCACTTAAAATGGGAGTGAATGGGGCCAATTTTTGGAAGGGTCAAAGGCAGTTTTTGTGGGATTACAGGGTTTAAGGCGTTAACATCTTCATGGCAACTAGGTTGTAAAATTGACTATAGCTTTACACAGAAATGGTTAGTAAGTGATTTTATCACACTAAAATCATGATAACACACATATTGTTTACGTCTTGTATCTATACATTTAAAACAGTGAATATTTTAACATATTGGCCCATACGTACGTCCAATGTAAGTGTCTCACAGATTTTAGCTTTTATTTTATTTTTTAAAAGGAAAGGAAGAACGAGCCAATTATTTTTTTGGTAATCAACATTATGCCACATATGCTGTTGATTGAGCTTAACTTGTATTGAATGTGGAATATTCCTTTAAGGAATTGTGGGAAGTGGTTCTTTAGCCCTTTTCGGACGGGACTAGTTTTCTCAGAGGAGGTTAGGGAAATTCGTGTTTCACAGACGTGCTTTGATGACAAATCCCTATTCGGATGGCAATTATTTTACATAGGGACGTGAAGGTAATTCCAGCATTTTCAGGGGGTAGTCAGTGATTTTATTGCCATCCGAAATGTCTTTTTCTCCCACCTCCCGCAAGAAAATTCCCGGCCGAATTACCTACTGTTTTTTTTTTTTTAACAAACACCAAGGTCATGTGGTAATTTAATTACTGTCCGAATCCACATCTCTGAGTTTATAATTCAAAAGCTGTTTTGGAAATCCTTTTTGACCACTGCTAAGTACCGTACTCTTTGCAAGAATTTTGGCTTGTGCCGTATGTGAAAATGTACACTATCAAAGTCTGCAGCGCTTTACAGCGCAGATCCCTCATACATAATTTTATTTTGACTTAAGCGTAATTCCAAACATAATTGAATGCAACTACAGAGGAAATAGTTTGTGGATTGCGGAATTTTCCATATATAAATGCGCAACTGGAAACGTGATCGGCGAATAGTCTCGTTCGTCTCCCGTGATTTAATTGTCATCCAAACGCATACGTTTTATCACAGAGGAGCCATGCAAATATACTTTTACAGACGTCACCCTGAGAAACAATTGCCGTCCAAATACGGCTTGTTAAACAAAAATTTCCGTAACCTCCTCAGGGAAAACTAGTCCCGTCTGAAGAGGGCATAATACTTATTTTATAAATGTTGGATGCATTACGCAACACTATTCTCAACAACAGTACAAACAGAAATCTGTGTTCAAGCCTGCTTTTAATCTTATAAGCACTGTGATGTTTACATTAGTGATGAGCCGATATATCAGTCAAGCCAATGAATCAGTCGATATTTGAACCATTTTGAGATTATCGCCATCGATTAGTCGAATAAGAGAGTGTTATTTCTCTTCGGCATCGGCCAGTGAAACTCCAGTGAATATTTAAGGTTGTTACATTTTTAAAAACACAGTGAAATACTTAAGATATAAGTGGATTTTGAATTTTGACAGTCAAAATAATGAATCACTTAACCTCTAAATTCTGGGCTTTGACAATCTGATTTCAGTCACAGCAATCTCTCTGTGATCGCCTGCTGTCTTAAAACACTGCCAGGATTTTGTGGGACGGGTCCTGATGGGCTTTGGCCCTCATCTGAGCCTGCTGGTGTGCTAAAGATTTGATGGCTATTCAAGAACTGTCAAGAAACCGTTATAGATGCAGGAAATTCATGCAGTGAGATTTGGCACATTTACATTCATTTGCCTAAAACTGAAGGAATTATTTTCCTTCCTGTGTTGACATATTTCCTGTTGAAACAGGAAGTTTGGCCAAACAACCCTTAGCATTCTTTTGCAACTTACATTCTCATTTTTGAGAGCATTTTATTTTACAAAAATCTGTGTAGTGTCATAAATAGTTTATGGTCTATTCTCTCGGATGTTAAACATTGTACATAATTTTTTTTAAGAGCTGCTAAAAGTTAAATTTGTCCATTTTTAGCAGTACACATGCATTAATATGGCCTTAAAGACAATGTATAAGGAAAATACACCATATGTTGAAAGTTTTAACTCGTGTTGTAATCGATATTGTTGTTTATCATCTCTTTGGGCTTTACCATTAGCCAGTCTCTGGCCTGTTTGACAAATGAAACTTTCCAGATGTTTCCGTCAGTCCTCAGTTAGGGCCAGAGAGAGACAAATAGTTAGAACAGCTCTTATAACATGTTACCGGAATAAAATAAAGGATAAAATGACCACTGAGGGGGAGAGACGGAGATCTGTAAAAATGCACGTCTTTTCCATTGGGCTGCATGGAAGATTTCAGGACTGAGCTGTTGGAAGTGTTTCAGTGAGTGGGCAGAAAACGGGACTGAAGGACCAAATACCGTGTTGCATAATCCTACAGGTTTCCATGGAAATGTATTTTGTTTCCATGGCAACTACAGTCATGCCTACACTTCCCTGCGCTCTTAAAACACATGAAGAGTTTAATATAACTCTACATAAATCTCTGTGCATCAAATGGCCATCATACCTGTCTGCAGTGATAATCTATCTACTTTTAAATGAGTTCAGCAAAGCGCTGTAAAAAGAGTGTCTCTTTTCTCGAGTTAGGATTTGTCTGTATAATTGATCATTTGTTGTTTTATGGTCTAATATCCAGGTGTCTGAAAGTGTGTCCTGTCTGTGTTTCCAGAGAGAAAACCAAAGAGTTTTGTATTTAAACAGAATAATATAATTGGATGACATTTGTCCAGGGGCCACTGCACAGGTCAGTATCTCTAGTGCTTGTCAGACAGTATCAAAGGTTTATGGAACCAGGGGCGTAGGAACCATTATAACTGAGGGGGACATGCTCCCCTCACTTTTAGAAATAACTAAATTCACCCCTAGCCACTTTTAGATAAATAATAATTACATTTATGTTGCTTAATTGTAATGCAAGGGAAAAAAGTGCAGCCGTTTGCCTAAAACTAAGCCTTTAAGACCCAGGGGAAACCTCTGCCAGCCGGTTGCTTCAGCAGTGGGCGGGACTAACTCAAAAGCGCTAATCCCATTGGCTAGCGCTCACAGTCCACAGTCAACAGTGTAGACCGAGAGGTGACAAGCTTCTGAAATTGTTCAGGTAAGATCATATTTGACACAGACATTAAGGATTTTTTTTTTGTTGTGCTTTGATTCTTTGGTTCTGGCTGACTGGGCCAATGTTTGAAAGCTGTCATTAAATTATATGATAATTATTTTGTTTAATATGAAAATGTTCATTCATACATGGTTTCTTCTACGTTTTAGTTGTAATTATTAAAGTTCTATCATAATGCTGATGTTTCTTAAGTTCAGTTGATATTCTTTCTTTCAAATGATATCACTTATTCTTAAAATCATATTGTAAAATAAATCTAAAATTCTGTTGTGTTGTGAAAAGAGGCTGATGAGATTAAGAATGTGTCCCCCCAGTTTTCAGATCATTCCTACACCCCTGTATATAACCCAAGTTTGAGTACTATAAGTGGTATTTGAAGTACTGCCTCACAGTTTGCAATGGATTCTTGTTGAGTAACTATATGAGTAAGTGCAATAGCAGTTTGTTTGTGCCATAGATACACTCATTGAGCACTTTATTAGGAAGACCTGTACACCTACTTATTCATGCGATTATTTGTCAGGTTGTGTATCCAGCGTGCAGCGGTACAGGTTCGGGAAAAATTAAAACATTGCGGGTGCAGTACAAATCTGTTAAAGCACACAATGGACAAAAGAAGAACTTTCCATGGTTTGAGATCATGGACAGTGTGCTGGGACATTGTCCCGCTGTTAGTGGAGAGACCACTCGGGACACCATGGCAGTTACCGTAAGAAGTTGTCAACGCTAACTCATGTTAGCTAATGTTTACAAACGATATAAACTCGATATTCTAGATAACATGATTCCTCATGAGCTTCCCTCTTGCTTGTGAAATGGGCAGGGTATGTGACATTGGCACTAGGGCGGCGTATTAAGGTTGGGTTTTAGGGCAACGCTGCGGGCTATTGGCCCAATGGTGAGAACGCAGATCGATTTTGGTCTCGAGGTCTGCCAGCTGGCCAGTTGATAGCCCTGGCTCGCACTGGCCCGATAGTGTAAAAGTGGCCAATGTGACTGATCCAGACTAAAGCTGCTGTCAGCCATGTGCAGTGGGTGATTTGGAGTAAAAGCCTTGTTCAGTCTGAAAGGGTCACTGCGTTTGTCTGCGACTAATGCTAAAATCAATCAGAAACGCTGTGGAAAAACCAATAGCTGCACTTAATGTTCCAGTTTGCATGGGACTCTGGGAAATGCTGGAACAAGGTTTAAAAGTTGTTGAATTTTGGTGGAAAATTCAGCATATGACAGTCACATCATGACATTACATGGTTTGTTCAAAACAAAAGTATTTTAGTTCAAACAGACAGGAAGGGTTTCTAAACACTTGTTTAGAGTTCACTGTGAGGGACATCACGGACTGTGTTCCCTTTCTCAGCAGGAAGAGACTGTCCGAATACAGGAAACATGGCATGATGTCTGAGTTTTTTCTTGTGCTTTATTCTCTGTTGACTTTATTTGTGCTTTAAACCCATCAGAAGTCAGTGTATATTATACAAGTATGCAAAAAAGGCCTCAGTATCATCTAAACACATCCAAGGGCTTTGTATGATGGCAGTGGAAACGAAAGCATCTCAATGTCAGCACAGTTACCAGGGAGATGAACACAGAGGCGCTGCACTGCTGCCCTCGCAGTGATTTCACATTCTGAGAGAGAGTGGGAGTACATTTTGGAGAGGTTATGAGCGAGAGGGAGGCATGCTGGGAAGTCTTAGTCTTTATGTCAAACACTGCACTCTTGACAGAGCGAGAGATAGATGAATTAGGAATGTGCATTTTGGTCATTTTGAATGATTGAGTATTTGGAACAGGGCATAGGCCTAATGGATTGAGTTCTGTCTGTGCCAGCCTGGACTTACAGAGTCACGTTACTATACCAACATTTTTGCAAAATGATTTTTACGTGGCTCGTAAGTATTGCGGCAGTTTCCTGGTGAACTTTTACTCAAATCATGGGTAAAACGGCAGATTATCAGTTCATAAACACTTTCTTGTCGCCCTGTTCCTCACACAGTGTTATCTTATGACATCTAAGTTTTTCTGCATAATTTGTAAGGCCAGGGTCCGAAATTAACATTTTAGCCTTTCAGCCAAGGTGGCTGATATATGAAAATTGTTTCCAGCCAGTCAGATTTCAAAGACGCGAATTATACGTCATCAATAGCGGTTAACCACTGCGATTTGATAGGATTGCGTTCGTATAAGCAGCGAACCGCACCAGAGTTCACATGAACCGTACCCCGGACCACCTTTTCAAGCGGACTCTTGTTTGGTTCCCGGGTGCGCACCTGCGTTCGCATCATCCAAATGAACCGAACTTTGATGTCATTTGAACCTGCACCAAAAGTGCTAGTGTGAAAGCACCCGTAGTCTGGTTTTCTGTCCGCACCGCCAGAAGACTGCAAATTCAAGAACCGTTAACGGAACTGAACATCATGAAAACCACTTGATCCTTTAATATAATGCTATTATTACTGGATAATTTGTGTGAGTGGTGGTGAGTTATTAAAACATACTTGCTCATCCACTCAATTCGAGAGTGGTCTTCCCCTCTTCCCGATGGTGTGAATGGTCCTGAACGTTGCCTTCATCTTGCTTGATTTACTAATGACTGAGGCTATCGATGAGCAACGGGAAACTATCTAAGGGCTGTTCTGTCTAAACACCTGGGATCTTGCTAACTGAAGGTCTACAGAGCCCCGTTGATGACAAAATTGGAATGTGTTACATTTCTTTTAGCTGATCCTGTGTAAGGTGATACGTTTTAATGTTTGCATGTCATAACCAACTACATTTACAAGCTTGGTCCAGTGTGGTCAAATTACACAGTAGCTCAACTGCTAAAATGTTGCACTTGTGATGCAAAGGACCGGGGTATGAGTCCTGAAGAGCATGTGAGCCGAAAGTGTCATAGAAGCACCACGCTTCCTTTACGATTCTTTACTTTAAGTGGTGCATTGCGAAATCTGACATATTGGTCATGATATGATTTGATTAATTGGTGCAATCCATTAATTACTTCTTGATATTGAAGACACAAATGTAACTGGAGGGACAAATCGATGCACTTTTACACACTTAGTGTTTGAAAAACGCTAAAGAAAGGGCTAATGAATGAATTATTTTATAATCAACAGGCAATGAGGTGTAGGTAAACATATTTTTACACTTTATTATAGATTGTAAAGTTCTGCTGCAAGACCAGTTGATCTTGTTCAGTTTGAAGTTCTTCAACTCTGAAATGCTGCCGATTTTAATGAGATTACAGAGAAACAGTAAAGCATATTTCTGGTATTGAGTCTCCTGGCGTGTCTGTATCTGTTCGATCAGAGCAGCTGTCCAGAGCTCCAGGGTTTCATTACTCAATGCTGCAGTTATTTCCTGCCTTGGCTCTGTTCTGGGTTGAAATGAGCAGGCTGTGTGGATTGTAGGGTGTGTGTTATGATGCATTGCAGAGTATAGATGGCGTCTTATTGCATTGGATATGTTGTGTTGTAGGATGTGTTTTGGTTTGAGGAGCAGTGGTTCAGTTTTAATGTGGATTTGGAACATCAGGTAACAATCAGCATTAAACCACTTAGACGCACTAAAGACATTAGACAATCAATAATGCTGAGTCAGACAGACTCTCTCTCTCACGGCCTCACAGTATAATTGATTTCGCCTTCAGATACTCTTTGAAAGTATATATATCACTAGGGATGCACCGATAAGAAAATGTTTGGCCGATACCGATTTGAACAAAAAACTATTATTTTGTCATCAGATTGTACTTTGGAATTTGCTTTAAAAATGTACAAAGAGGTGCAAAAGCTTTTTATTGTTCTAACAATAAATAATTTACATTTGAACATGGATTGGATCTTTTGAACACATGACAGCCCAACATTTTTAAAGAGAGCCACAATGAAAGATAAATAGAAGATACAAATATAAAAAAATATTGAAAAATAACTAAATATCATAGCATGATGATTTATGTGAAAAAAGGCAATTTTGCACTTTTATTTTATAAAACTCACATTTTACTTGCTTATGCATGTTTTTATGTTCTATACAGTACATACTGTATATAATAGAACATCACAAATTCATATAATGCATATGTTGGGCAATTCCACGGAGATGTTAACGACATCATGGAAAAATAAAAAAAAAACGCCCTTTTATGTTCTATCGTGATATAATGGATAATGGAAAATGCCATCCAGACCGCTAGAGGGCGCCGCTTGCTTACACAATGCTGACTGAAGTGCTGAGTGTAGTCTATTTTTAAATGCAGCATTTCAAGCTTTCGTAATCGCGCAAGACCATATTGCAACTTCAGTCTTAACTGAATCAATCGTACAGCCTTAATGGATTCCATAGTTTGCTGGTTTCAAAGCGTTTTGGATGGTTTATCCTCATGTAAAAGTGCCGCTTTTACAACTGTCACTTCTGTAGCGGCGGTTTTTCCTCATTGATGTGAGAATGAGAACGATTATAAATTAAATATTACATGTTCTTAGAAGTGCCAACCCTTCTACATTCTGTTGCAATCATTATTTCCGGATTGTGCATTTGAATTCAAAGAGTTTTTACAAAGTGTGTTGATAATTATAAATGAACCATATGTTTTTCACATCTGCATTTTCATGCTTAAAACCGATTTGCCAATGGTTTTAATTTGATCAATAATTGGCCGACAAATATCGGAGGCCGATATATCGGTGCATCTCCATATAACACTGTTGTCATTTTTAAGATAGATTTTGTGCAAATAAGGTAAATGTTTATTGGAAGTAATTGTGTTTGTTTGTCATGCTTGTTTTGAAGCCGGAACATTTCTTTAAACGGTGCATCTTAGTAACTAGTAAATAATGGTTGTCTAGTTGCTATGGCAGCAGCAGTATTTTGGATGGAATGTACTGACCGTGTTAAACGCCCACTGGAACGCACTCATAATGTCCCCCACCTCGATTCTCTTGTCTCCTGAACATCACACTTGTCTTCTCTCTGCTTAATGGACAGAAAAAGCACATTATGTCCACTGCACTCAACAATAAACAACCTGTTATAACCACTTAAACTCACACACACACACACACACTGCTGGTAGAGCTACATACGTTTTACTTTTTAACTCCACACAGTGCAGCATTCTGTTCTCTTTTATGCCTTTTAATAGTTTTAAAATGGTTCTTAGTGGGTGAATCTCTCATAGTTTGACCTCTCTGTGTTATACTTTCAGATTCATGCTGTTTTGAAACTATTGCAACAGGTGGAATCTGAACAGCGGAAAGCAACAGGGAGCTTCCTGTTTGTGACAGTCATATTAACATATGTTTAGCTAATGCAAACAGTTACAGACAGTTTTACCTATCATAAATAAGCTGTCTTATTTCAGGATGTGTTGACTTGCTCAGAATTGTATTCTTTTCGAGTAGATCTCTGGGTGCTCACAGTTTGCATACAGTCTGTCCTAAAAATTATACAAGATTTAGGATAAGTGCGTCCTAAATCATAGAACATTGAAAACAGAATGCTAAAGGTGCCCATATGATGGTCTATTTCCCTGTGGAGTTTTCAGTGTGCATCTGTGCATGTCTGACCTCTGACTTCTGTTGCAGGTGTGCAATGAACGGAGACTCAGGTGCAGGGGTGGTGACAGCACCCCCGCCCACCAACCCCCCTCACAAGGAGCGTTATTTCGACCGTGTGGACGAGAGCAGCCCAGAGTACCAACGAGAGAGGAACATGGCTCCAGACCTCCGACAGGACTTTAACATGATGGAGCAGAAGAAGAGAGTCTCCATGATTCTACAGAGTCCAGTGAGAGCACAGCACACATGAATATAGATACATACATTTACACTCAAAATTTAGTAAGATGCCTACCTAGACAGCTTTGTTGGACATCATTGAGCCCATTTACATTCACATCAATATACTGCACTCATGCACTCATAAAATAAATAAATATATCATTTTTGTTGCACTCTAGTCTGTCTTGAATACTATTATTCTGATGCAATTGAAACTTTGTAATTTAGTGCTTTTCGTACTACTGTCTCCTTAAGAGGAATCAATTATGATGTATTATTCCTCTTTGGATAAAAGCATCTGCCAAATGAATAAATGTAAATGTTTACTCCCCAGAAGTCCGACAAAGCAAGAAATCCACGTTTACGTGACATTTTGAAATAATCGCGTTATTCTCGCTTTTGACGTCAAACCGTGAAGAGGCAACATTTCACTTTTGTAATCTGATGCATTTCTGAGTTAAATGAAATTTAGCAGGAAAATGGGGTGGGATTCGATTATGTCTATCAGGATTTGACTGGATCTTCAAATGTGAGCTGTGTTACTGGTTAATATTATTTTTCACCACATGCACTGATGATTTTGTTCACAGTTAGAAAAGAGAGATTTATGAAGAAGGTAAATTATCAAATTAGATTTCATGCTGTCAGAAATAATGCCTTTATAATAAAGTTCATTTATGTGTTTGAGCTGGCAGTGAAAGACAGACATTGTTTTGCTATAATGCTCTCCTGATCTAAACGCAGTCTCTGGGTTATAAATTTTTTGTGTAGATGGTGCCATACAGTTCATTCCACCCAATAAACCCCTCGTGACCGACATCAGGATCTTCCCTGAAGTCATCTGTCCATCTGTGTGTGTTTGGAAACACACAGGGATTCTGTTTATCGAAGCAGATAGTCACAAGAAGAATAAAGACAGTCTTTATCTTGTGAGAGAGAGGTATAGTTCTGGGTGTAATAGTGTATGTTATTGTGTGTTTCAGGCATTCTGTGATGAGCTGGAGTCTCTGATTCAGGATCAGATGAAAAAGGGTAAAAACCCCACTAGTCTGCTCGCCCTGCAGCAGATCGCTGACTTCATGACTACCAGTGTCCCCACCATGTACCCTGCCGCACCACAGGGAGGCATGGCAGCCCTCAACATGAGTATGGAAACAAACACACACCTTTCCTAGATTAGTGGCGGTCACAACTGTGTCCTTACCAGTTTCTAACATTAAGTAATTGGTCACTGAAAGCGATAATACTGCCACAAATGTATAGTGGAGTGGGATTTTGGACCAATGAGATTTCACTTGGGGCGGAGCTACCAAGCACGACATATCAGAAATAGAAACAAAGCAAGTGACAAAATATCTTGTCAAGGCTTGTCAGAAAAATTTTGTTTAGACTAAGCTTGGGTCGATTCCCTTTTTCACACATCGATAATCTGAATGATGAGGATTTTTTTCAGATATAAATTGGGCTGCTCATTGCACAATAGTCTTTTTCTTTTCAAACATATTTCTCAACACAACTTTGGTAAAGTGTGAGTGGCAAGGTAAATTAAAGGGGGTCGCACACCAGACGCATCTGGCAGACAACATGGCTTGTTCTAAAATTCGAAACAGTTATTTTCTATGAAGGTACGCACACACCGCCAACGCTCACCGTCAAAGTGCCACGGAGCGTAACTTGCATAGTCTTCCATTAAATTTGGCCCAAATCATTATCAAAGGACAAAGTTTATTTACTCTAGCCATCGCTGGATGATATATTGTGATATTGTAATCTTTCATATAGCCTACACCAGGGCTAGTCAACTGGCCAAATCCGGCCCGCCAATCATCTTTGTCTGGCCCTCTGACTGATTTTTGATCAAATTGTCTCGCCATCTGAAATACCAGAGTGCTCTCTGTGCAAAACTCAGTGTTCATACGCTCAGCGCTGAGTTAAAAAAAAAAAAAGACAGCATTCAGCCGTCATCAGTTGTCCAGACCGGAGCGCGCGTTTAAGCTTTTCTGGCGATAGTTTAGTTACACTGCTTTGCTAAATATGGATCACACCGTTTAGGTGAGCATTTGATAGCGTCTGTTTCAATCAAATGTATTTATATAAAGTTGCCTAGTTGTGTGGAGTGCGGTCAAATCTTCAGATGTAAACAATGATCACCGCAGTTGTGACTGAAATGTCAGCACATATGCACATTAGGCCACAAAAGCAATTGATTATGAAAACTGAACGTTCAAAGAAAATGTGCTGAAAAGTTTGCTTTTATTCACTATTCTTGAAGTGTCAAACGATCGTGTCTCATCTGTTCAGGGTCTGTAGGGTGATAATTTGCCAATGATTATCTGAACAAAAATCTGGCTCCTGCACTGGCTATTGTGTGCAAATTCAGAATATTTGCAGGACTCATTTTTTCCTCACTGAAAAGGATGATACTTTATAGAGAAAATGGAAGAATAGACATTTTATCTCTTTTATGCCTCACGGTTGGGATAAGGCTTGCAAGCCTCACCCTTTTCCCTCCAGACATAACGATGGTCATTATGGCCAAACAGTTCAATTTTTGTTTCATTAGACCAGAGGACATTTCTCCAAAAAGTAAGATCTTTGTCCCCATGTGCACTTGCAAACTGTAGTCTGGCTTTTTTATGGCGGTTTTGGAGCAGTGGCTTCTTCCTTGCTGAGCAACCTTTCAGGTTATGTCGATATAGGACTCGTTTTACTGTGGATATAGATACTTGTCTACCTGTTTCCTCCAGCATCTTCACAAGGTCCTTTGCTGTTGTTCTGGGATTGATTTGCACTTTTCGCACCAAACTATGTTAATCTCTAGAAGCCAGAATGCGTCTCCTTCCTGAGCGGTATGATGGCTGCGTGGTCCCATGGTGTTTATACTTGCGTACTGTTGTTTGTACAGATGAACGTGGTACCTTCAGGCAGTTGGAAATTGCTCCCAAGGATAAACCAGACTTGTGGAGGTCCACAATTTTGTTTCTGAGGTTTTGGCTGATTTCTTTTGATTTTCCCATGATGTCAAGCAAAGAGGCACTGAGTTTGAAGATAGGCCTTAAAATACATCCACAGGTACACCTCCAATTCAGTTCACCTCTGATCAGAAGCTAATTGTCTAAAGGCTTGACATCATTTTCTGGAATTTTCCAAGCTGCTTAAAGGCACAGTTAACTTAGTGAATGTAAACTTCTGACCCACTGGAATTGAGATATAGTCAATTAAAAGTGAAACAGTCTGTCTGTAAACAATTGTTGGAACAGTTACCCATGTCATGCACAAAGTAGATGTCCTAAACGACTTGCCAAAACTATAGTTATATGAGTTTTAATGACTTCAACACCTGGACACTCAAGAATCTCCGGTAATGAACAAGCAGACAGAGCTGCCAGAGAAGCACTATCTACTGAACCAGTAAAATGCCCTATAACTTCCACAGATCTGAAACCAACTCTGAATGTATATATCAAAAACAAATGGCAGTCGGAGCGGGATCAATGTTTAAACAACAAATTACAAGAAATAAATCTTGATGTTGGAACAAGATATGTGAACGCTTTTAATAATCGCTGGGATCAAGTCATTTATACACTATGCCGGATAGGACATACAAGACTCACACACCAGTTTTTACTATCAGGAGGAAATTCACCAAAGTGCTTATCTTGTCAGAACCCACTTTCCATTAAACATATTTTACTGGACTGTCATACCTCTACACATCTGAGGAATCTGTATTATTCAGTTGATTCTTTTGAAAAGGTTTTTAATCAAGTGAATCCAAATTTAGTTTTAAGATTTTTAGGAAAAATGAATCTTAAACACCTCATTTAACTTATTTAACTATTTTAAATAACTAAACCTGGTTCACGCCATGAATATAGCCATAGAAGCTGGCATGGCGTAAAAAATGAAAGAAACAAACATAAAGACTTCAACCTAAGTGTATGTAAACTTCTGACATTAACTGTATATTTTATGACATCTCTAGTATTGACCAATTCATTAAAGAGTATGTATTGTTTGGTGCTTTGTGTCACACCTAGTTAGGACACTGTGGGTTGGCAAATGTCATCATTAATGTATTTGATTTCCACAGTTACTAATTCACTGCTTTAATTATGGTTTCTCTTTTTTTAACCCCACTAACCGTGCATGTAAAAACAGTTCTGGTTGATAGAGATTTGTGTGTTTACAGGTTTGGGGATGGTGACTCCAGTGAATGACCTCAGAGGTTCAGACTCCATCGCCTACGAGAAGGGAGAGAAGCTGCTGCGCTGTAAACTTGCCGCGTTTTACCGTCTCGCTGACCTTTTCGGCTGGTCTCAACTCATTTACAACCACCTGACTGTGAGTTTTACGTGCAAAACCAAACATCCAAACTTCTTACACAGCTGTCCCTATCACGACTCAAAAGTGAGTTTTCAATGTCTCTTCCGGTGTTTCTACAGGTCAGGCTGAACTCTGAACAAGAACGCTTTCTGATTGTACCTTTTGGGCTTCTGTTCAGTGAAGTCACCGCCTCTAGTCTGGTAAAACCCTGCCTTTATTTTTTTGCTACATGATTGGCTCTCATAACAAGACTCGAATCAGACTTTAAATGCTGAAATGTACTGTATCACTTACAAAGCTCTTTGCCTAGGGTCAAAAGCTAGAATTTAGGTCTGACAAATGTCTGTTACATTATGCATTAAATTTAATTTAATTTTGATGTTTTAATGAGTTTGACCCCTCATAATCATTTGATACTGAACTTTATGCCATTTCAAATACTTGACTATAATTGAGGAGAATTGTTTATTAGTGACTACTACTTGATATTTGTGGATGTAAACAATGATGATTAAATTATTCTAAGGTCTTCTGTGATCCTCAAAAATATTTTAAGATCTCTTTTGGGCATGGGACCTGTGTAGCTCAGCGAGTATTGACGCTGACTACCACCCCTGGAGACACGAGTTTGAATCCAGGGCGTGCTGAGTGACTCCAGCCAGGTCTCCTAAGCAACCAAATTGGCCCAGTTGCTAGGGAGGGTAGAGTCACATGGGGTAACCTCCTCGTGGTCGCGATTAGTGGTTCTCGCTCTCAATGGGGCGTGTGGTGAGTTGTGCGTGGATCGCGGAGAGTAGCATGAGTCTCCACATGCTGCGAGTCTCCACGGTGTCATGCACAACGAGTCACGTGATAAGATGTGCGGATTGACGGTCTCAGAAACAGAGGCAACTGAGACTTGTCCTCCGCCACCCGGATTGAGTAACCGCACCACCACGAGGACCTACTAAGTAGTGGGAATTGGGCATTCCAAATTGGGGAGAAAAGGGGATAATTTTTTTTTTTTTTTTTTTTTTGAATCTCTTTTGGGCCAGTCTGAGGTTTGAAGTACCTAAACGTAATGAAGTATAGGTGTGTTGCCTGTATTTATTTGCATTTTATGTTGTCTCAGGTGAAGATTAACCTTCAGGGGGAGATTGTAGACCGAGGCAGCACTAATCTGGGCGTGAATCAGGCCGGCTTCACCCTTCACTCTTCCATCTACGCTGCCCGCCCTGACATCAAGTGCATTGTGCACATTCACACGCCCGCTGGCGCAGCGGTACGACGCTTAAAAGATCTGACGTGCTGTTCTAAGTGGTTTTGATTCTGTAGGGAAACAAAAACTGTTCACAGTTGGTCTCATGACAGATTCCTTTCAAATTGTATTCAGTTCAGTTTTAATGCATTCAGATCCTCAGCGTAGAATAAATTCTAATGAATCTCATAAGGACTGTGTTTTTCTAATGCTTTTCCAGGTGTCTGCGATGAAGTGTGGTCTGCTGCCCATCTCTCCTGAGGCTCTGGCACTGGGGGAGGTGGCATACCACGATTACCACGGTATCTTTGTGGACGAGGAGGAGAACATCCTCATACAGAAGAACCTGGGTCCCAAAAGCAAGGTAACACGCACCTTCTATATGAATTTTAGACTTCTGGTTTTGTTGCGTATCAGGATAAAATGTGAATTAAAATCAATGTTTGTGTTCAGGTGCTGATTCTGCGGAATCACGGTCTGGTGTCTGTTGGAGAGACAGTCGAAGAAGCTTTTTACTACATTCACAATCTGGTCACAGCCTGTGAGATTCAGGTACCTGTCAGTTTAATGAGTTTTAAGAGTCATTGTATTTCCAGTAGAATCTAAAGGTCGATCTTTGCTGCTTAGTTCTGTTGCATACCATAATGTCCATTTTTTTCTGGTCTGAAATTCCAGGTGCGCACTCTCGCCAGCTCCGGCGGACCTGACAACCTGGTGATGTTGGACCCGGGGAAGTATAAATCTCGCCCACATCACCTTGAGCCAGCTGGAGACGGGTCGAGCCCGCACCCAAAGTGGCAGATTGGGGAGCAGGAGTTTGAGGCCTTGATGAGGATGCTGGATAATCTGGTAAACTGGGCATGAAGCAAACTTACTTAAAGCATTTAAAATGCTCTTTTTGTGTGTTTATTGTTTATATCAGAGGCATTGTTTATACTGGCAGCCCAAATTAGATACTCAAATCCCATATCCAAATTACTCCTATCTTACTCAAGAGTAATTTTTTTTTTTTGTAGCGTGAACTGTAAAAATCTCCATCACTTATGATGTATTAATTTACTGACTGAACAAACAGGTTCATGCACTTGCAAAAATAACAGTTTGGATATCAGTCATAAAGATTGTATTTTATTTGTATTGTTGTAGGCAATTCTGCGAAGAAATGTAAGTAAATTGTCTTTTTTTTTTCTCTCTCTGCAGGGCTACAGGACTGGTTATCCATATCGTTGTCCGGCGCTGCGTGATAAAGCTAAAAAGTACAGTGATGTTGAGATCCCCCCATCAGCCACGGGCTACTCGTACACTGAGGACAGTGACTCGGGTGCGCGCTCCCCGTTAAAGCACAGCTTTCAGCGGCAACAGCGGGACAAGACCCGCTGGCTAGCCTCCGGGCGGCCCGACGAATCGGCAGAGGAGGGGCAGGATGGCAGCGGTAGCCCCAAGGCGAAGACTAAGGTGTGGACGAACATAACACACGATCACGTGAAACCCTTGCTGCAGTCTCTCTCGTCCGGTGTCTGCGTGCCAAGCTGTATTACCAACTGCTTGGTCTGTGACTACCTTATTGTTCATAGTTTAGAAACGTACTGCTACAGAGCTAAAGATGGCAGCTGGTTAGCACCCCGACACCAATATAGAAAAAACAAACCCCACACCTTTCTGGTTTGGGGTTATATGGTCTTTTTCAGTCTGTCTTTAACCACCCTTAAAACTAATTTTCCTCCAGCTTTCTCCTCTAACTGCTTAAGATGTACCAAGTGAATTTGTTTGTCCGGTTGTATTGATATACCAACTGTAATGCCATTTTTGCTACTGAAGTTTAAATCAAAGACACCAGTTTAGAAAACCACTTTCACACAAAACGAGCTCTAATTTCAAACAGACTTGGGTCTGCATCAAAAAATGCAAGTGTGACAAACATCCTCAAAGCATTTTGGAAATTCGCAATTTTTTTTTTTTTTTTTTTCAACTCACCGATTCCTAATCTAGTTTAGTCTGTCACACCTCTGGGGATAACAAATTTCCCATGGCTTCGTCTAATCTCTCTCTCTCTCTTAAGCAGATCAATCTGTCAGTCACAGTGGAGAGCCCCTCCCCCCTCTCGCGATTGGTCAGCAGGGTGTCAGGGTTCTCTCCGGCTGCCCAGTGCATGCAATGTTGCATGATTGAACGGATGCATTAAGGGCGTGGCATGTGCCCAAAGTGGGTGTGGCTTATTGATATCGCTAATCTTTTCCGCTTCTATCGATTTTCTTCCCGTTTCTGTTGTTATTTGTTTCATTTATTGCTTTGTTTAGCGCCTTTTGTACCTGTTTTATGTGTTTTGATTCAGGCAGTTAATGTGTTCCATTTAAACAATGTCTTCAGAGCACTTTTAAACCAATTAACCATCACAGGAAGTACTAGAGAAGTGTCGTAAAAGATGTTCAACCCAGTAGTGGAGGCATATGCTGACATAAAGAGAGCTGTTTGTCTGGCTTATGCACATGCAGACATTCTTCAGTACAATAGCACACATACAGTAGTACAAATAGAGAGCGCTTAATTAACTAAAATCCTAAATGTACATGTCTCGCTTAGAAGCTCTTTGAAAAGCTTTAGGTCCGAGACATACTCTACGCAAGTTTTGCAGTCCTATCTGTGGGGAAAAAGGCTCTGCTGCTTTTATTCATGGAGTCGTGGCTTGCCGTTTAAAGACTCCATGTTCTTTCCTTTTAACCTTTAAAAAACATTTGAGTTGGCTTTTTAATTTCAGTTTCTGGTTTTGAGTTTCCTTTTATCTTCTCTCTGAATTTGATTGTTATCCTGAACTATTCCTAAGCATGAGTAATTCCACTTTTTCCAATTTCTAAATTAATCAACCAAAAAAACTAAAACAAAGAAACATTGGTTCATAAGTGGTTGTTAATTCTCCGAAGGATTATCTCTAGTTGGGGGAGAGCGTGTTGTGTTGTGGGGCTCTAAACGTGATCAGTGAGTATTCCATGTTTACGTGTACATCCCATGTCCTCCGTTTCTCCAGCGCCCATACAGAAACCCTTCCTCATGATTTTTGGTTCCGCACTGAAAGCATTTATTTCATTTTAGTAAAAGCAAGTAAACAATCATTGGCTACTCATGCTATTCTTCCCCAGGCAAAACACTAACTATCTTTGCTTCCAAAATATTTAAGTACATGCTGTTCATCCAAGCATTTTTATTTGAAACCTAAAGTCCATTTATTCCATTTGCTAGAGATTTTTGAGTAAACTTTAGTTACTTCAAATTTTGAAATGCCCTAAATAATGAAATAATAATCTTAAAACTTCCTTACTTGAAATTTAGGGTTTACACCTTCTGTCCATTCTTAAAGGCAACATGAAATGGAACTCGCAAAGCATTTAGCTTTGAAAGTGTGACGTATTTCCATGTGCAGAAAAATATAATCGGTATTAAAATTATGTAGATTGAATTATTTTTTTTAATGGTGAAATTTTAGGCTCTGGTGTTTTGTTCATGACCACATGAAATATCAGGGAATGTTTTAATAAAATTGCAATTTCCAGGCCTTGAAAAGAAAATGAATGTAAATGAATCATATATATAACATTGTTTGAAATATTTGTATATATTATATATTTATATATTCTTATTTTTATTTATATTTATTATTATTATTATTATTATTTATTTTTTATTTTTTATTTTTTGGGATAAATTTTAAGCTCTTTATTTAAAATTTTTTTGATCATGAAAACCCTGAAAATATCAGGGAATTTTTTTAATACAATTGACCTTGAATAATGGAGATTACTGTGGGGAATATACAGTATATTTTAAATATTATATATTCTAATTTTTATTAATTTTATATGAATATATTTTTTGGATAAAATTCAGGCTCTTGATTTTTTTTTTTTTTTTTTTTGGTCTTAAATCCTAGAAATATCAGTGAATTTTTCAATAAAATAAACCTTGAAGAATAAGTGAAATTAATCATATCTTACAGTCTTTGAAATTACTGTGGAGAATATATATTTTTATATATTATACATTTGTTTGTTTTTATTTTTATACAATTTATATATAAATATATATTTTTTGGTTTCATTTTAGGTTCTGGTTTCTTCGGTCATGTGCAATTTTTATTTTTTATTTTTTTAAATTGTGATTTCGAGGCCCTGAAAAGTCATTGAGATTAATCTCTTGCATTCATGGAAATCTCCGCTCTAAAACATTTGATTGGCTAGAAATTGCTCTGTTTGAGTGCAATCTTTATAAAATGGTTTTTAAAAATCCTTTTTAAGTTATCACAAGCGACAGGAAAAGTAATAGAAAGGTATTGTTCGAAAAGAGTGTGGGAACCTTGTATTGGTTAATATTTTTCCCGCCTGTTCAGACTTGTTTACATAAAGTAATTTCAGAGGAAGTTATCAAAATGTAATTTTTTTTATTTAGTTTTTAATGAATGAATATAATAAGACCAAGAACTGTATTAAGAATGTAAATAGGGACTGTTTTGATTTCATGTTGTCTTTAAAGTGTCCATGATGTGAGTGTGTGAGTGTGTGTTCTCCCCCTTTCAGTGTGTGTGTGTGTGTCCTGTTACACTTCGCTTTAAGGTTTTTCTGGCTGTCCACTCACACCTCTGTCCACCGCCTGAAACACACAAACAGCTTCTGCCTCACCCCACCTCACACCTGCCCTTGTGATCTTTCATCCTCTATAAACTTTTTTGTTTTTCTCTTTCTGTACTCTTTTCTTTCTCTTCTTTGGCTTTCTGTTTTCTGTGTGCCCAACAGCAGTATCAATGATGATAAGAGGTGTGACTGCCTTGGAAACGATCTTAAAACTTGAAAATTAATTCAAAATTGATCTCAAAATTAGTCTTGATTTATAATCATTTTTAATTTTGCCACAGAGGTCGCAGAGATTACACTCATATGCAGAATCTGTTTATTTAAGATCTGTTTTGGCAAAAAGGCATCTAGCATCTGTAATCCAAGTTAAAGTGATCAAATATATATTTTTGGATTCTGGTCTCATGAGATGTTGTTAAAATAGTACGAGACTACAAAATCATAAGAAGTCACACGAGTTGGCTCGCACAAAAACGTACATCATTTCACAACTATTGAGATCAATAAACGAACCAACGGATGATGTAATCACAAAGTTTAACCCCTTACCCAAACCTGAACCTATTTGGTTGGTCTTAAAGTCGTATCTTTTTGTACAAGCCAAGTCATAATATATCTTACAGTTTCGCCATCTTGTATGAATTATAATGAGTGTTGTTTTTTTTGGTAAAGAATTGTTGTAAAGTTAATTTCAGATGATAAATGTTTAATTTATCATAGTGATGAGACAACTCAATTCAAGCAAAATCTACATCATCATTGGTTCATTGCTCAGTGGAATATTTATTACTGACCAATTACGTTTCAGATCTGCTTTGTTTTAATTTCATTTTGTTTTGAGAGGCATGATTTTAATGGCTCTTTAAAAGTTGTTTGTTAAAAATTTAATTTGCATAAATTTTCATTTATTTGGCAATTTCTTTAGTTTCGGTTTATTTGAATGATTTTGCTCTGGTAATTTCAGTGGACAAAGGAGGACAGTCTCCGACAAGGTGCTGTGGCCAATCAGTTTGTCCCGATGAACACCAACCCCAAAGAGGTCCAAGAGATGCGCAACAAGGTCTGAAGATTGTTTTCTTAACGTTGAAGACATTTGAATGATAAAGCAAACTGAATTTAGATTTCCATTTCAGAAGAATGGTTTGGCAACATCCTACAGTACTTTAATAATAATAATAATATATTATTAATGTAGTTATAATTTCTAATAAATTTCATTGGGGATTATAATTATTATTAATTATTATTTATTAATAATTATATTAATCATACAATATTTAAATAACAAATTTAATAAATGTATTTAGATAAATTGTAATAGTTTTAATGTAATAATTGTATTAAATTATTATAATTATAAATATATATATATATAAATATTATATTATATAAATAATATATGTGTGTGTATATATATATATATATATATATATATATATATATATATATAAATATTATATTATATAAATAATATATGTGTGTGTGTGTATATATATATATATATATATATATATATATATATATATATATATATATTACACACACACACTATTATTAATTATAATTCCTATTAGCCTATTAATAATGTTAAAGGAATTATTAGTAATAATTATTTAAAATAGGTATTGTAGCATATTGCTGTTGCTGCCATCTTAAAGGGATGTTGTTAGGCATGTCAAGAAGCTTATTTACTATGGTAAAATCTCTGTAACCCACAGCCCCTCCAGTGTTATTGCTTTTTTATAAAATAGCAGCAACAGCAAATGAGCATCTGTTTCTTTTTCAGATCCGTGAGCAAAATCTGCACGACAAAAAGACAGCAGGTCCACAGTCACAGGTGCTCACAGGTGCCGTGGTGGACCGTTCTTATGTGCAGGTGAGTCTCGCACACACACACACACAAACAAATACCTGCCCACTTTTGTTTCTCCCACTGGATCCAGCATATTCTGTTTGCACCATTTTCCAGTTTGTGTAACTGTTTAATTGTGTTTTTTGACTCCAGAGAGTGACTATATGGCACGTAAGTACACAAGCAACTCTTTGTGCTAAACAACACGACCAGCAAGCCAGGGCTGTGTTCATTTTCCTTTCGTTTGATTGGTTTGCAGTGCCATGTGTGCCATTTTTCTTTTAGTTTTGTTTGGTTCATTGACTAATAGAAACTCAACAGGATGATGTTGTGAGTGAAACTTTTCATAGCACATGCAATATAATTCTGCATGTCTCACATGACGTTTTGCCTCCTGAGATGCTAGTCAGACCAGTTAATAAATTAGTTCTGTCTGTTTAACTTGGTTTTCTTTTTAATCTTGTGTCTTACTAAAATAATTAATTTTGGATTGGGAAGAAGAGTTATTGAAAGTATTTAGGTTGTGTTTTTATTTATTCAAGTATTACATTTAAGATTTTTTAACGATTTTTCCATCTAACCAACCATGAAATAAGTCATCCAGCCATCCAGCAACACAATTCCAAACTACAGTCACCTTTAAGCCCTTTGAAGAAATTTTCTGGGTTATTTTCAACTTATATATATATACACTATATTGCCAAAAGTATTCACTCATCTGCCTTTAGACGCATATGACCTTAAGCGACATCCCATTCTTAATCCATAGGGTTTAATATGACGTCGGCCCACCCTTTGCAGCTATAACAGCTTCAACTCTTCTGGGAAGGCTTTCCACAAGGTTTAGGAGTGTGTTTATGGGAATTTTTGACCATTCTTCCAGAAGCGCATTTGTGAGGTCAGACACTGATGTTGGACGAGAAGGCCTGGCTCGCAGTCTTCGCTCTAATTCATCCCAAAGGTGCTCTATCGGGTTGAGGTCAGGACTCTGTGCAGGCCAGTCAAGTTCTTCCACACCAAACTCGCTCATCCATGTCTTTATGGACCTTGCTTTGTGCACTGGTGCGCAGTCATGTTGGAACAGGAAGGGGCCATCCCCAAACTGTTCCCACAAAGTTGGGAGCATGGAATTGTCCAAAATCTCTTGGTATGCTGAAGCATTCAGTGTTCCTTTCACTGGAACTAAGGGGCCAAGCCCAGCTCCTGAAAAACAACCCCACACCATAATCCCCCCTCCACCAAACTTCACAGTTGGCACAATGCAGTCAGACAAGTACCGTTCTCCTGGCAACCGCCAAACCCAGACTCGTCCATCAGATTGCCAGATGGAGAAGCGTGATTTGTCACTCCAGAGAACGCATCTCCACTGCTCTAGAGTCCAGTGGCGGCGTGCTTTACACCACTGCATCCGACGCTTTGCATTGCACTTGGTGATGTATGGCTTGGATGCAGCTGCTCGGCCATGGAAACCCATTCCATGAAGCTCTCTACGCACTGTTCTTGAGCTAATCTGAAGGCCACATGAACTTTGGAGGTCTGTAGCGATTGACTCTGCAGAAAGTTGGCGACTTCTGCGCACTATGCGCCTCAGCATCCGCTGACCCCGCTCTGTCATTTTACGTGGCCTACCACTTCGTGGCTGAGTTGCTGTCATTCCCAATCGCTTCAACTTTGTTAAAATACCACTGACAGTTGACTGTGGAATATTTAGTAGCGAGGAAATTTCACGACTGGACTTGTTGCACAGGTGGCATCCTATCACAGTACCACGCTGGAATTCACTGAGCTCCTGAGAGCGGCCCATTCTTTCACAAATGTTTGTAGAAGCAGTCTGCATGCCTAGGTGCTTCATTTTATACACCTGTGGCCATGGAAGTGATTGGAACACCTGAATTCAATTATTTGGATGGGTGAGCGAATACTTTTGGCAGTATATGTATGTATGTATGTATGTATGTATATAATAGGGGTGTAACGGTTCAAATTTCTCACGGTTCAGTTTGCATCATGGTTTTAGGGTCACGGTTTCGGTACGGTTCAGTATTTGCTATGTTCAGAAAAAAAATAGTACTTCAAAATCCAAAGAATACTCTATTTGGTAAACACTTCAACAGGTTTGCCCTTAATACAAATCATGGTTTTACAACAGTTACCATAGTTTAATCATGGTATTTGTAGTAAAACCATATGTGAAGAGGTTCAAGGAAGGAGGGCCCGGAAAACAGGTTCTCTCAAATAGGTCAGTTTATTTCGACAAAACACGGGCCCCACGGCCACACCGCAGATCAAACTCAAATAACAATCAGGCCTCACGGCCACACAGTGAGTCAGTCCTCTTTGACAGCAGACACACCAAGCTTGTGTTCTGACTCGCTCTCTCTCCCTCTTCTGGCGGTGGCGTGGCTGTTTATATGCCGCTCTCCCCACGCTCACTGGAATTAGAGACAGGTGTTAGACATAATTTAGCTCAGGTGTAAGCGCCCTTACCGCTTTCTCTCTCTCTGGACGGGCGCTCGACCACGCCCCCGCTGTCACACCATAGTAACCACAAAATCAACATGGTTACTGTCATGGTTACACTACATAGTAAAATCATGATTACTATATGAAAACTGCAGTATTACCGTTATAAAACCATGGTTAATTGTATCAAAAACATGATTTCTGCTCAGATGGTTACTTCTGGTTCATGGTTACTACAATATTACTATAGTAAAACCATCAACAAATTAACCAATGGTTACTTTTCATCAGGGTCCTTAACTAAAAATAAATTTTTTTCTCTAATTACTGAATCAACATTTAAAATTAATACCTGGACTTTAATGCTACATGCATCAACAAAGTGCATTTTAAACATTCAGAATCTGTACATCACTATAAAAGGAATAACCTTGCTATTAAAATGGATACAAGAAGGGATGTTGTGATAATGTGGCTCGGGTATTTTAATCATACTTGGAAATCCCACATATGGCAATGAACAGCGCTTTAGTAATTGTTTCATGTCTGTCTGAATTAGCACTGAGTGCCTGCTTAAAAACGGAAGTGTGATACCAGCGTAAATGATTAATCATGTATCGATGTATTACTATAACGGCATTTTAATGCCATTAATCAAAGCGCATTATTGACGCTCGCATGCTTGATAGATTACAGCTGCGCAAGGATATAGGAAGAACATGCGTGTGCGTTTTAAACCCTCGCTTGCATTTTTTACATAAATTACCAGTATACGGCACTCGCGTTGAGCAATGTCGGCAAACGGCCTGTATTGTAAAAAATTTTTGACCATCGCTGTTGTAATTAACTGCAAAAGGAAAATGTTTCCAGAAAGGAGAAATGCATGGGGCTTCTCTCAGCGAATAGTTTTCTCCACTTGCCATTTTCAACTACACACAACGTGTGCAGAACTGTGATGTCATCAAGTTGACCCACATGAAACACAAGCAGAGCTTATGTATCTACAGGTCCATACAGGTGCATTAGCGGAGGTTGTAACTGTGCCTGTATATTTGACGCTTTGTTTCCTTCACCAAACCTTGTGCTTCAGATGCGTTATTAAACTTGAGGTGAACCGCGGTGCCAATGCTTACCGAACCGTACGGTTCGTTTTTTTACCGAGAACCGTTACACCCCTAAAATATATATATACATATATATATGTTCTACATCTGTGGCATGCTACTAATTACTTTAGATAATAATTTTGTATAATTTAATGAGGAGCATTTTTACAGTATATACACTTACACAATGGATGTCAAGTAGGCAACAGCATGAAAACATGGTTAAAAAAGACGTCAACCTAGAGTTAAGTGCAGTTTGAAGCCCATATAAGTGTATTTACTGTAAATGAGAGAGACAAGTCGCAATTATTTTTTGTGGTAATTGGCAAAATGCAGCAAATGCTGTCTATAGACATAAGTTGTAAATAACCTGCAATATTCCTTTAGTATGTTTTCAGCAAGTTTTGTGTAGGAGCAGCAGTATGAATCTGTGTGTGGTTTGACTAGCACACATATTTTTGGTTTCTGGTGTTGCAGTGCATGACTTTGACCCATCTGAGATCACTGTCTCGCTCCAGCCTGCCCATACGCTTCTTTAAAAAAAAAAAACGCTTTCTGCATATGTGTGTGAGTGTGTGAGTGTGTGAGTGTGTGAGTGTGTGAGTGTGTGAGTGTGTGAGTGAGTGTGAGTGTGTGAGTGAGTGTGAGTGTGTGAGTGAGTGTGTGTGTGAGTGTGAGTGTGTGTGTGAGTGTGTGTGTGTGTGTGAGTGTGTGTGTGAGTGAGTGAGAGAGAGAGGTTTTCTGCTTTGTATGCATTGGTTCTGGCTTGCTTCATTAGTGTGTAGAACTATGGTTTGTGCGAGAATGAGGCGGGTTGTGCACTGCTCACCAGATTTACTGTTGCAGGATGCTCCTCTCTCTGACTGTACGGACTCAATTGATGGCATTGACCCTTCAGAGAGCTTTAGTCCTGCTAGGTCTATTCGAAAGGTACATCCTGCGAGCTTCAGACCACACATAGTTTCGTTACTCTGCCTATACACTGAAACAAAGAAAGAGAAAAAGAAAAGCTTGAACTTGAAGAGTCTCCACTGATGAATTCCACTTAATTCCTCTTGATATTCCTCAAAGTAGACGCAGTATTTATTTTGACGCAAATGAAAAAGAGGCAGTGAGGGAGAGAAGTATTGTGTGTACTGTCTTATGTCACGTCAAATTCTCACAAACCATCTTTTTGTCCACTGGAAATTTGTGAAAATGTATTTTAAATGATTCGTCAGCTGTACGACCAACAACAAATTAAAGAGACTGTACTTCAATCGGGGATGCAAACTCCTCAGCTTTCGGTGAAATTCTGCATTTTGCAACCAAATTTGGTTCGTTTTGTGATTCGTGCAGATCCGAAGAGTTTTTGTTTTGGGGGGTCTCCTGCATGATTGATTACAGCAGCGAGCCAATCGCATGCTTGGCTACAGCAGCGCCTGCACAGTGATTATGCGTCTGACAGGAATAGAGCATGAAGGGCTCTGATGGAGCGGCACTCGTAAAACTTCTCATTTTAAAAACAAAGTGCATGTTATTCTTTCACTTCGCCATTGGCATGTGAGTCTACCTTGTTCATCAAGGAGAGAAAATGTGTAAAAGTGACTGATGTTAATGCACATTAAGGGGCCCTCACATGACTGCTGAATACATTGAAAATGTATTCAAATGCTATAAAATGACTGAAGGACATTATTGAAACTCTTAATTATTATTAGGCTATTATTGTGGTCTTTTCTGATAAAAGTCATGCTCAGCAGTTTAAATACTATAGGAAAATGATAGGTCTTATAATGGTTGTTCTTATAATGCTTAAACACTATAAAGTCTCTTGGTAGATTTAGGTCGTGAAAGACTCAAAATGGTTCAGTGAATCATAGCACATTTGTCGCCACTTAGTGTCACCTCCAGAAGTGGTCACTGATCTATTCAGTAAATGAAACTGAATAATCTGTGAAAAAGGAGCAAGCCACACTACCCTTTACTTTTGCAGCTTATTCTGCACAATCGTGCAGTTATTTAGCTATACTTGAATCATTAAAATAGCTGGAATTGATGCTTTTAGCTTTTAAATATACCCAGAAACATGTTTGTAGACCAGTGATTGTCTCACCTTTTTTGCCCCTCATGAGTTTGCATCCCTGTTCAATAGCTGGATTTCCATCCAACTACTTCTAAGCGAATTTTGAAGTTGCGCAAATGAACCTCAAAGGAAAGTTAATGGATGAGGTGGATTTCCTGAAGTTTAGCATAAATCAAAATGAAAATTAAGGTGATGGAAAAAGTTTATGTGCATAAACAATGATGCGTTATGACCATTTGAAAAGCGTGATAGCAATGCGTTCATCGGTTGTGCGATAGCTTGTGTGACTGGCCCAGTGAAAGGCCCGACCATGGTACACAATTCTTCAAACATAGCCCTGGTTAGTCGAAAATCGTAAACTTGGGTCCTCACAATCTGAAAGAACTGTTTGAGCGTGGGCGCTTCCAGGCATATTGAGGCTGGTGGTGTATGAAAATAGCCATTTTAAGCCCTCATTTTGTGAGCAATTGCAAATTATCTCGTTAGCTAATGCTGTGATTTATACAGGGAGTTTTCTAACTCTGAACGTAACGAAAGTATTGATTTTAAAAATTAACAACAGAGCCCAAGAGATTATTTGACTGATATGATAATCCACACAACCAAAACTGAAGTAAACTTAATGCAAAAGTAAAAGACTGATCTTTTAGGAATCCGTATCGGGACCGTTCAGATAATTTTGGTAAAATCGATATTTTTGACCAGGCCTAGTAAATATGGCGTCTACTTTATGGTCTGTCACAAGAATTTTGAGGTCCAGGAAAAACATTTTTTTTTAGATCATTTTTTAGTTTTTTTGTCAACCAAAAGCTAATTTCATTTTCAACACAATAGCAGTGTTTAAACTTTGTCATTGTTTTGTCCTCTTAGGGGGAGCTAGTGACCGCATCTAAAGCCATTATTGAGAAGGAGTACCAGCCACGTGTCATTGTCAGTAAAACTGGACCAAACCCCTTCAACAAGCTCACAGATCAGGAACTGGAGGAGTACCGAAGGGAAGTGGAGCTCAAGCAGAAAGGCACGGAAGGTAAGGGCAAAACAAATGTCAACAATCAACACATTTCTTCCCTTAGAACCCAATAAGAATGCTGCCTTCAAATCACATCCTAGGACTTTACTACTTACGAGTTCGGTAAACTTAATTATGAGCATGCAAGTGATTTTGGTCTGAGCAAAATGGACATGTTGGGCAATTTCACCTCTTTCTTTTTCAACTACCGACAATAACAATGTACTCTAGGTGTGTAATTGATGCTTTTGTATTTCATCAGGACTTGCATTTTCATGCAAAAAAACCCCAAAACAAAACATTTTTTATTTTATTTATTTATTTAGTTATTTAGTTATTTTTGGGTCCTGCACCACATTTATACATTTTTGGATGTGCATGCCTTTTATAAAAAAAATATATATATTTTTTTTCATTTTCATTCTGCCACAGAGAATAAATGTAGTTTGGTTGCTCAACCTGCCGTTTATGAGTATTTGAGTAATAATAAATTGCATAGTAAATTTTCAACTCAATTGCAAGTTTATTATCAATGCTAATTTGCTTCTGTCATGATTTCTTTAACTGACATGAAAAAAGAAAATTTCACACCGGTGTTCATGTGTGCTTATCTTGTCAATTTGATCATTGTGACATGACTTCAAGGCAGTACAAGTGTTTCTGTTAGTGGTGTGTACGAATGTTGATTCACCACATGTGCAAATATTTTGAACTAATATCGTTAGCGTAAAAAGGGTCGAACAAACCATTTTACCTCTTCGCTGCTGTTGAAAGTGGTTAATTGCAAAGTTTTCCTCTGCACATGAATACGAGTTCCTGTGCAGCTCAACAGCGCCCCACAGGTCTGGAGAGAAACTGTTGTATATAATCCAGCACAGGTTGAAGAGTCGGTCAACACTCAACTCTCAGGCCCTGAGGAAGTCCAGACCCCCTCAGACGTCAAACAGGAGAACGAGGAGACTCAGGCCACCATGGCTCCACCGCCCTCCATAATCCCCAGTCGTGACACCGAATCCGGGTCTGTGTCGGGTCAAGCTAGTCCATCAGATCCTCCCGAGTCCCCTCATAAGGAGTTCCACTGTGCGGTGCTGAAAGCTCTGGGCTGTGACACGGAGCTGACCGCACTTGAACCCGGACAAGATATCCTGGCCGCAGGTACCGCCTGCAATCTACTGGGCTTCTGCCTGAGGAAGGCCTTCTAAGTGGGGTTGATTCTGACTTTGTGGTTTCTCTTTTTATCGTCCTGTCACCCCCTGCCTAAATATCTCCATTTCTGTCCTGGTTTTGAATCTTGGTGATCCACGATACTAGGGCTGGGCGATACAACGAATACCCACGATGTAATCTTATATAAAATAAAAATAAAAACCCCAGTTTAGGGTGAAGTAAATAGAACAGAATCTTTAATCTTATTATCCTGAAAATAATAATAATTCAGTATTACATTATATTAATAAACTTGACTGGGTTCCACAGTAATAATTAAGTAGTATGCAATATTCATCTGGTTTCCAGAAAATAAGTGAAGTAGTTTTGCACACCTTATTTATTCACAAAGAAAAATGTTTTGGTAAAAATATATGAAGGTAAATAAGATTTTTATTAAGCCGCCATATATGATTGTATGTTAAATATAAGCATGCAAATCAGTGAAAATGATTACATTTTACTCTCCCTTGTGCTGATTTATTGAAAAACTGTGGGAAACATGTCATCATTTTTAAATAGATTTGTATTTATTGCCTTGGAAATATTAATTCTACATGGCTACAGTGGCTGTTTAGATGAAATGATGGTTCCTCTGTTTAAAAAAAAAAAAAAAAAAAAGGCACTTTTGTGCTATTTCAGAGCAAAAACATAATTATCGAGATGTATATCAAATATCGTCAGTTTGCTGAAAAATATCGAGTTATAAATTCTGAAGCCATATCGCCCAGCCCTACACCATACCTGTCTATACCCACCCTAGCCTGCGCCCATCCCTCTACTGTCAACTACCCCGTCTCAGAATCACCCTGATCTGGAGCTGTAATCTGATCTGTAAACAGACTGTTTAACCCTTATCCCCTGACAAACTGAAAATCATTGGCTCACCGGTGGGTGTCTCACTGTCCTCTGAAATATGTACTTCTGGGGTTCGTGTTGTTACTCTTGTACTAATAAACTCATCTTTGGTGTCTAGTTGAAGTTTCTGAAGCTGAACTGATTTTGGCTAAATGTTTTTTGTGGTGATGGTGAAATTCCTCCTCACATTGTTTGTTTGTTTGTTTGTTCTTTTTCGTTATTTCCTCATTGTTCAGTCCATCCAGGATTTTGCGATCGCAAGAATTCTTGCAAATTCAACCGATCTCCGCATTGTTTGTGGTAGCTTGCAATTTTATATAATTTCCGTTATTTTTTTGCATAAACCGTGAATCTGAGGTATTCCCATCGATTTCCTCCGTGTTTGACAACGGCAAAAAAAGTGCTTACAGTACAGATCTGATAAATGGCAATAGATGCTAAACACTTTAATGAAATATTTGTTCATATATGGTTTTCACTGATATAAGAGTGTCACATACAGTGGTGTGAAAAAGTGTTTGCCCCCTTCCTGATTTCTTATTTTTTTGCATGTTTGTCACACTTAAATGTTTCAGATCATCAAACAAGTTTAAATATTAGTCAAAGATAACACAAGTAAACACAAAATGCAGTTTTTAAATGAAGGTTGTTATTACTAAGGGAAAACAAAATCCAAACCTACATGGCCCTGTGTGAAAAAGTGATTGCCCCCTAAACCTAATAACTGGTTGGGCCACCCTTAGCAGCAACAACTGCAATCAAGCGTTTGCGATAACTTGCAATGAGTCTTTTACAGCGCTGTGGAGGAATTTTGGCCCACTCATCTTTGCAGAATTGTTGTAATTCAGCCACATTGGAGGGTTTTCAAGCATGAACTGCCTTTTTAAGGTAATGCCACAGCATCTCAATAGGATTCAGGTCAGGACTTTGACTAGGCCACTCCAAAGTCTTCATTTTGTTTTTCTTCAGCCATTCAGAGGTGGACTTGCTGGTGTGTTTTGGATCATTGTCCTGCTGCAGAACCCAAGTTCGCTTCAGCTTGAGGTCACGAACAGATGGCCGGACATTCTCCTTCAGGATTTTTGGTAGACAGCAGAATTCATGGTTCCATTTATCACAGCAAGTCTTCCAGGTCCTGAAGCAGCAAAACAGCCCCAGACCATCACACTACCACCACCATATTTTACTGTTGGTATGATGTTCTTTTTCTGAAATGCGGTGTTACTTTTACGCCAGATGTAATGGGACACACACCTTCCAAAAAGTTCAACTTTTGTCTCGTCAGTCCACAGAGTATTTTCCCAAAAGTCTTGGGGATCATCAAGATGTTTTCTGGCAAAAATGAGACGAGCCTTAATGTTCTTTTTGCTCAGCAGTGGTTTTCGTCTTGGAACTCTGCCTTGCAGGCCATTTTTGCCCAGTCTCTTTCTTATGGTGGAGTCATGAACACTGACCTTAACTGAGGCAAGTGAGGCCTGCAGTTCTTTGGATGTTGTTGTGGGGTCTTTTGTGACCTCTTGGATGAGTCGTCGCTGCGCTCTTGGGGTAATTTTGGTCGGCCGGCCACTCCTGGGAAGGTTCACCACTGTTCCATGTTTTCGCCATTTGTGGATAATGGCTCTCACTGTGGTTCTCTGGAGTCCCAAAGCTTTAGAAATGGCTTTATAACCTTTTCCAGACTGATAGATCTCAATTACTTTCTTTCTCATTTGTTCCTGAATTTCTTTGGATCTCGGCATGATGTCTAGCTTTTGAAGATCTTTTGGTCTACTTCACTTTGTCAGGCAGGTCCTATTTAAGTGATTTCTTGATTGAGAACAGGTGTGGCAGTAATCAGGCCCGGGTGTGGCTAGAGAAATTGAACTCAGGTGTGATAAACCACAGTTAAGTTATGTTTTAACAGGTGGGGCAAACACTTTTTCACACAGGGCCATGTAGGTTTGGATTTTGTTTTCCCTTAATAATAACAACCTTCATTTAAAAACTGCATTTTGTGTTTACTTGTGTTATCTTTGACTAATATTTAAACTTGTTTGATGATCTGAAACATTTAAGTGTGACAAACATGCAAAGAAATAAGAAATCAGGAAGGGGGCAAACACTTTTTCACACCACTGTATATGTACACATTTCTATGGAGCCTCTTAGAGGACAGGGTGGGAAATTTCCACCCTGTCCTCTTAGGGGCTCCGTATATTTCCAACATATATTTCAAAATATAAAAATGAGCAATTGTCGTATACTTAACATGTATTATTTCCAAATACTTGTGGAATTTGAATGTACATAAATGCTCAGATATATTAACTATAATTGTATATGTTCGTATGTGGCCATATATCAGATTTATGTTTCAGACAAATAATCGCAACAACCATAATTATTGAATCTTCATTTGGGTTTTTAGTTTATAGATTTATTGTAGGTCCATTTTAACCTTAGAAAAGTTTTCTTGAATTGTCTGAAGCAGAACATTTCATATCACAGGTTTTACCTAAATGTGTGGTATTTTTGTGTGTATGTATTTTTTCCCTTGCTTACTGCATATTCAGTTATTGTGCACTAAAATATTTACATGTAATTGCATTTACACCATCGTTGACACCAATTACACCGGTATACAATGATGCTTTGTGATCAAATCACAAAATTGCATCGCAGTATTTGAGAAAAGCTTCATTTTGGGCCACAATAATCAGGGAAAAGTGACTCAAAATCCTGGTTGGACTGATTGTTGCTTTTAATTGTCCTGTGGTTTTTCCATATTGTAATTTTATAATTATTTGGACACTTTTACAGTTTCACAGAATGACTATAAACTTGTCATCAGAAAGAATCAAAATGATTTGATTTATTTTTTTTATCCCCTTTTTCTCCCAGTTCGGAATGCTCAATTCCCACTACTTAGTAGGTCCTCGTGGTGGCGCGGTAACTCACCTCAATCCGGGTGATGGAGGACAAGTTTCAGTTGCCTCCGCTTCTGAGACCGTCAATCCGTGCATCTTATCACGTGACTTGTTGTGCATGACACCACGGAGACTCGCAGCATGTGGAGGCTCATGCTACTCTCCGCGATCCACGCACAACTTACCACGCGCCCCATTGAGAGCGAGAACCACTAATCGCGACCACGAGGAGGTTACCCCATGTGACTCTACCCTCCTTAGCAACTGTGCCAATTTGGTTGCTTAGGAGACCTGGCTGGAGTCACTCAGCACACCTTGGATTCAAACTCACGACTCCAGGGGTGATAGTCAGCGTCAATACTCGCAATACCAAAATTATATTCAAGTCAGATGTTACGAGACCTCTCATGGATGGCAGAAAATTTCAAAGATTTCCATTTAAATGCAAAATGGCTAATTTGATCATGCTTTCATCACTAAAAGCGTGTAATACTTGGGCTTCGGAAACAACCCTAAAATGTGACCTGTATGTATGTCACGATTCAATACATCACAATGCATCTAGGGGTTGCACGGACCAGCCGGCTACTCGATTAGTCAGTTGTGCCACTAGTTGATGTGTTGGGTCCGTGCCGAGTACTCATGATTCACATGATTTCAGTTGTGCTTGTTCAGTTGCCCTAAATGCATTACGATATTAGGAAAAATGTTAGCTTGAGCGAGAGTGAATCTGCCTCATCAGATTCAATCTTTCAAGGTGTATGGTGCCTTTATAAAAGCAATGCCACTTTCAGAATTTGTGCCTATTTAGACGACCTGCTGTTTCACACATGAAGACTCTGCTGTAATGATGGTTCTGTTCTCTGTAGGTCAGACAGAGGAGATTGAAGAGGGCAAAGTCCCCAGTGCCACCTGCACTCCCCCCAGCTCACCTGTGCGTGTAGAGGAAGGTACGTTTATCCTGACAGATAGGGTCTCGGAGCATGAGCTCGTTCTAGTGGTTGATATCTGCAACATATTGGCTAATGTCTGTCTTAATGTTTGTTAATTAACATTTTTAGACATTTATTGCTGTTTGTAATAAGACCAAAGGGCACCATTCATATATTTTGTTTATTTAAATCAGAAATTTGAAAAGAATGTTTGTTTTTTTTAATCGTTATTGCAACATTATCATGAACTTTTAGTGTTTCCATCAGTAGATCAAAGAAATAAACATAAATAAAATATTTATTTAAATGCAGCAGTATCATTTCAGGTTGCTAATCACTTTTCACTTTTTTTATTTTACCCTTTTGGTCTTTATTACTATGGATTACACCCATATTTCCAACATATGAGATCCTATAGTGAGGTTCTAAAATAAATGACACGTTGTAGGTAAGGATGCACCAATATAGAAATTTTGACCTATATGATATTATAATATCTATATGACAAATAAAAATATTATTCTTTATGTAAACCGATAACAAAATAATGGCTATCTCTAGAGATATATATCTCTAGTTGTAATCGATGTGTAGTAGTTTAGGGTTCTGAATGTCATAATAGATTTAAATTTAGAATGTGCTCTTCTGAGCGCTGTTTCTTTAAATTCAGGTGTAATCCGAGATGAGAAATGTCTTTAAATCACTTGTCTTTTAATGTTGTCATTCACCCTTCATGCTCATATCTCTGGGGTCTTTAAGAATGGCTCAGCAACCATTCTTTACTTCTGGTGGTTTGTGTGTGCCTGTGAAGTTTCTGTTCGTTTCTTTTTAATTTAACACGGTGGCTGTGATTTGACCTGCATAGATATTCTCTCTCTACTTGTGCTTTTTCTTCTTCGTGGCTGCGTCACAATCAGGAGATGGGAATGCAAAAGAATACCTGTTACCATAGTAAGTAAACATGCTTGAGTTTGCTGTTTCCCGCTGCACGGCTTCACTTGAACTCACTCCTTTGCTTTTTAACTCATCTTCCTGTTCTCGCTGTACCTCTTTAGAGCTGTTTCTGTTTGTTGTGAGGGTTGATTAGCGCTGATCTGTTTCAGACAGCATAACTTATTTCAGTTTGTCATAATGAGACATCTAAAAATGTGATTTGATCAACAGAACAGAAACAGTCTTTGCCCCTTTTCGTGAAAAGTAAAATAAGCTTTTGTTCCCATATGTTTTTGAAGTCAACAGAAAATCTAAATCAGCTCTGTTTACATTCTTAATGCACGCTTGTGGTCTAATTATGTATAATTCATCAGTGCACATTATTCTGGTAATCTTTCGTCAAAATGTAGTCATTTGCTCCACCTCTAAATCGACTTTCCTTTTCGGCCTGTTAACTAAGAGCTATTTAGACATAGTTTTATCTGATTACCAAGTAATTAGTTACTGTAATCTAATTACTTTTTGGTCAAAGATGTGTAACACATTACATCTTAAACTCTTGCAATCAGATTACAGTGTCTGACTTTTAATTAAGGTAACTGCTTTAAGTACATTACTTGGTTTACACATTTCGCAAATAGTATTGTTTATGCGTAATGCATTTAAAATATGAATTATGTTCAAATGTACGTCTGTTTGCGTTTCTGTCAAATTTGAAGGGCGTGTGAAAGTTGCCGAGGAGGAAATATAGACATTATTTTGAACTCATTGAGCAGAAAAACAAAAAACATTCTTGTGAAAAGTGTTTTAGAAAGTAACTTAAAAGTAATTTGATCACTTTTTTGCGAAAGTAATCATTAAAGTAATTTGATTTCACTTTTAGAGAAGTAATTAGTAATTTGTATTTGATTACTTTTTGAGTAACTTTCCCAACATTGGTTGCATGTAATGCAGCCTTTCTGAATTTATTGCAGTAAATACTGTGTGTCGGTGTTAATATGTTAAAATAATAAAGGTTACGGTAATAATGGCAAATAACGATAGATTCGAAAAAGCAGCGTTATCATTTGGGATGCGTAGATTCAGTCAGAGTAGTTACCACACACACATTTCTTTAGAATATTGTGCACCTGTGAATCGTACACATTTAATAAGAAAGTTTGATTTCATGTTGACTTTAAAATAGATAATGATAAAATAAAAAGATGTGATTTGATTTAAAGATGCTGTCTGGAGTGCAGTGAGATCACCTAAGCAACAAATATCTCCCTAGAAACTTCTGCATTCTTCTTCTTTGGACTTCTATTACAATAATAAACAAAGGTTTAAAACATAAAACTTGCTATGCGATCTAGTATTGCTTCAACACACAACAGGTAATGTATGAAGATTACATTTCTGATCTGGTTCTCCATTCAAGGGCAGAACATTGTAAAAAATCTCTTTTGTTTGTATTTATCTGTAAATGCTATATATGTCTATAAAATGCTGCTTTGCGGTTTGAAGCATACAGTTGGGTCAGCTCTTTAGATATGTGATATTGTTGACAGTCACATATATATGTCTTTACCACGTGTTTTTGTTTGTTTGTTTGTTAACTGTTCCCAGTAAGAGCTGAAAGTTGATGTCTCTTAAAATATAAATGTCTCATTTATTAATGTGTGTCATACTTCAGTGTATTTGAAGAACTGAGACTGATTCCAGTTTGCCGCTTATCTGCATGAGCTTCTCTCAGGAGATTGTTTGGAGATCAGCTCTATTTTCAGACTGTTTCTAAGAAAACAACTGAATAAGTTGTTAAATGATTTTGAGGGATATTATGATATGAAGGTTAATGTGTTAAGTAGGGTATCACGATACCAATATGTCAGTAGTCGGTACCAATACCAGTGAAATTTCTCAATTCTCTACATCAGTTTTCGATACCAAGAATGCGCACAGTTACCTAAATGAGTCGTTACTACTGGTGCTGAAGAAATTTGAGTATCATTATAGTACCGGTACATTTGACAAACCTAATATTAAGAAATTAAATATATCTGATGATGATTATTATCAAATAATTTGTGTAAGCTTCTCAATAATAATCCAAGCAGTGGGCTAAAACACTGCTTATATGCAAATATTTAATTGTAGTAGTCTGTTTTTGTTTAGTCATATCTGTTTCCCCAAACATTTTTATTAACAGTAATAATTTTTTTACCTGCAAAAAGTTTCCATTCCCCCACAATAAATTTTGCGTACTCCAGCAATTAGTTTTTGCGTTTCCCTGCAATAAGTTTTGCCTTACCTCGCAATAAGTTTTACGTTCCCCCGCAATACGTTTTGCGTTCCCCCACAATAAATTTTACGTTCCCCCACAATAAGTTTTACGTTCCCCCGCAAGTTTTGCATTCTCGCAATAGTTTTGTATTCCCTTGCAATAAGTTTTGCGTTATCTCTCAATAAGTTTTGCGTTATCTCTCAATAAGTTTTACGTTCCCCCGCAATAAGTTTTGCGTTCCCCCGCAATAAATTTTACGTTCCCCCGCAATAAATTTTACGTTCCCCCGCAATAAGTTTTACGTTCCCCCGCAAGTTTTGCATTCTCGCAATAGTTTTGTATTCCCTTGCAATAAGTTTTGCGTTATCTCTCAATAAGTTCTGCGTTATCTCTCAATAAGTTTTGCGTTATCTCTCAATAAGTTTTGCGTTATCTCTCAATAAGTTTTGCGTTATCTCTCAATAAGTTTTGCATTCTCGCAATAGTTTTGTGTTATCTCTCAATAAGTTTTGCGTTATCTCTCAATAAGTTTTGCGTTCCTTTGCAATAAGTTTTGCGTTCCTTTGCAATAAGTTTTGCGTTATCTCTCAATAAGTTTTGCGTTATCTCTCAATAAGTTTTACGTTCCCCCGCAATAAGTTTTGCGTTCCCCCGCAATAAATTTTACGTTCCCCCGCAATAAGTTTTACGTTCCCCCGCAAGTTTTGCATTCTCGCAATAGTTTTGTATTCCCTTGCAATAAGTTTTGCGTTATCTCTCAATAAGTTTTGCGTTCCTTTGCAATAAGTTTTGCGTTATCTCTCAATAAGTTTTGCGTTATCTCTCAATAAGTTTTGCGTTCCCCCGCAATAAGTTTTGCGTTCCCCCGCAATAAGTTTTACGTTCCCCCGCAAGTTTTGCATTCTCGCAATAGTTTTGTATTCCCTTGCAATAAGTTTTGCGTTATCTCTCAATAAGTTTTGCGTTATCTCTCAATAAGTTTTGCATTCTCGCAATAGTTTTGTGTTATCTCTCAATAAGTTTTGCGTTATCTCTCAATAAGTTTTGCGTTATCTCTCAATAAGTTTTGCGTTATCTCTCAATAAGTTTTGCATTCTCGCAATAGTTTTGTGTTATCTCTCAATAAGTTTTGTGTTATCTCTCAATAAGTTTTGCGTTATCTCTCAATAAGTTTTGCGTTCCTTTGCAATAAGTTTTGCGTTATCTCTCAATAAGTTTTGCGTTATCTCTCAATAAGTTTTGCGTTATCTCTCCATAAGTTTTGCGTTATCTCTCCATAAGTTTTGCGTTATCTCTCCATAAGTTTTGCGTTCCCTTGCAATAAGTTTTGCGTTCCCTTGCAATAAGTTTTGCGTTATCTCTCAATAAGTTTTGCGTTATCTCTCAATAAGTTTTGCGTTATCTCTCAATAAGTTTTGCGTTATCTCTCAATACGTTTTGCGTTATCTCTCAATAAGTTTTGCGTTATCTCTCAATAAGTTTTGCGTTCCCCCGCAATAAGTTTTGCGTTCCCCCGCAAGTTTTGCATTCTCGCAATAGTTTTGCATTCCCTTGCAATAAGTTTTGCGTTATCTCTCAATAAGTTTTGCGTTATCTCTCAATAAGTTTTGCGTTATCTCTCAATAAGTTTTGCGTTCTCTCAATAAGTTTTGCGTTCCCTTGCAATAAGTTTTGCGTTCCCTTGCAATAAGTTTTGCGTTATCTCTCAATAAGTTTTACGTTCCCCCGCAAGTTTTGCATTCTAGCAATAGTTTTGTATTCCCTTGCAATAAGTTTTGTGTTCCCTTGCAATAAGTTTTGCGTTATCTCTCAATAAGTTTTGCGCTATCTCTCAATAAGTTTTACGTTCCCCCGCAAGTTTTGCATTCTCGCAATAGTTTTGTATTCCCTTGCAATAAGTTTTGCGTTATCTCTCAATAAGTTTTGCGTTATCTCTCAATAAGTTTTGCGTTATCTCTCAATAAGTTTTGCGTTAAGTTTTGCGTTATCTCTCAATAAGTTTTACGTTATCTCTCAATAAGTTTTACGTTCCCCCGCAATAAGTTTTGCGTTCCCCCGCAAGTTTTGCATTCTCGCAATAGTTTTGTATTCCCTTGCAATAAGTTTTGCGTTATCTCTCAATAAGTTTTGCGTTATCTCTCAATAAGTTTTGCGTTATCTCTCAATAAGTTTTGCGTTATCTCTCAATAAGTTTTGCGTTCCCTTGCAATAAGTTTTGCGTTCTCTCAATAAGTTTTGCGTTATCTCTCAATAAGTTTTACGTTCCCCCGCAAGTTTTGCATTCTAGCAATAGTTTTGTATTCCCTTGCAATAAGTTTTGCGTTCCCTTGCAATAAGTTTTGCGTTCCCTTGCAATAAGTTTTGCGTTATCTCTCAATAAGTTTTGCGCTATCTCTCAATAAGTTTTACGTTCCCCCGCAAGTTTTGCATTCTCGCAATAGTTTTGTATTCCCTTGCAATAAGTTTTGCGTTATCTCTCAATAAGTTTTGCGTTATCTCTCAATAAGTTTTGCGTTCCCCCGCAATAAGTTTTACGTTCCCCCGCAAGTTTTGCATTCCCTTGCAATAAGGTTTGCGTTATCTCTCAATAAGTTTTGCGTTCCCTTGCAATAAGTTTTGCGTTATCTCTCAATAAGTTTTGCGTTATCTCTCAATAAGTTTTGCGTTCCCTTGCAATAAGTTTTGCGTTATCTCTCAATAAGTTTTGCGTTATCTCTCAATAAGTTTTACGTTCCCCTGCAAGTTTTGCATTCTAGCAATAGTTTTGTATTCCCTTGCAATAAGTTTTGCGTTCCCTTGCAATAAGTTTTGCGTTCCCTTGCAATAAGTTTTGCGTTATCTCTCAATAAGTTTTGCGCTATCTCTCAATAAGTTTTACGTTCCCCCGCAAGTTTTGCATTCTCGCAATAGTTTTGTATTCCCTTGCAATAAGTTTTGCGTTCCCCCGCAATAAGTTTTGCGTTCCCCCGCAATAAGTTTTGCGTTCCCCCGCAATAAGTTTTGCGTTCCCTTGCAATAAGTTTTGCGTTATCTCTCAATAAGTTTTGCGTTCCCTCGCAATAAGTTTTGCGTTCCCCCGCAATAAGTTTTACGTTCCCCCGCAAGTTTTGCATTCCCTTGCAATAAGGTTTGCGTTATCTCTCAATAAGTTTTGCGTTATCTCTCAATAAGTTTTACGTTCCCCCGCAAGTTTTGCATTCTCACAATAGTTTTGTATTCCCTTGCAATAAGTTTTGCGTTATCTCTCAATAAGTTTTGCGTTATCTCTCAATAAGTTTTGCGTTATCTCTCAATAAGTTTTGCGTTCCCTTGCAATAAGTTTTGCGTTATCTCTCAATAAGTTTTGCGTTATCTCACAATAGTTTGCATTCCTCCCTCACAATATTTTGTTTCCCCGCAATAAGTTTTGCGTTCCCTCGCAATAGGGCTCAGTAAAAATGGACTTTGTGCACATGGTTTTTAGACTGCTGCACGTGTTCTGCAACATTAGCGTTTACGATTAATTGATAGTTTATTAAAAAGACAAAATCAATTGTGAATATTCCCTATAATTGGCATCTGTAGTTTGCAAACTAAGACAGTTTTTCAAGATCTAACTTGAAACGTTCTGTTTGCACAGACAGTGAATATAACTCATTTTTGTTAAGTAATTGCTTTAGAGTGCAAGGGTAGCCTGATGAAGCAGTTTTATAGTTAAAGGTGTAGATTTGCATCTATATCATTAAATTGGTGTGGCATTACTGGGATTCGAGTTTTTTATTGGTGAGTTTTTCAGAGGTTGTTGCAGAAATGCTTGTTTTTGTGTTTTGTGCAAGTTGAGCTGAACTGTTGAGGGCTAAATTTCCCCCTGGATGCAAAGCTTGGCATGAGCCAACTTACTTTTATTGTTTTACTCCACTTTTTCCCCATCCAACACAGAGGCACAACAGGATCAGACGTTCAAAGACGAGAGTGACGCCGCCACTTTAAGACAGACCCTCCCCGATCTGACCCCCGACGAAGCCTCTGAAGTCTTCACCCTCCCTGCAGAAGAGCCCACCCCCGGAGAGACAGACTCCACCCCTCAGGCAGAGGGGGAGGGGCCTGTTGCCGGTGACGATGCAGCGGGAGATCATGGCAGTGATGAATCGCCCAACAAATCGCCCTCAAAGAAGAAGAAAAAGTTTCGCACCCCATCGTTCCTAAAGAAAAACAAAAAGAAGAGTGAAAGCTAGAGAGGAAGAGTGCTCAGGTGTTTGGCAATACCCTTCTTTGAATCTTTTTTTTTTTTTTATTGTGTTTGTTCACATTTAGTGTGTCTTTGTTTTTATGAAAGGGTCAGATTGTTTTTATTCTTTTAACAGTTCTTTATTAATGCTGGCTGACTAGTAAAGTGCTCTTTGCGGCAACGTGCGGCTTGTAAGGCATGAGCTCACACTCTGATGTCATCATTATCTTTCCTGTTTTTTTATAAAGAAAAACATGAAATATCTGAACATGAATAACCACTATAATGTATTGGGAATGTATCAAATGTTATTTTAAGGAAAAAAAATGAATTAATAGAGTTAAAGTTCCTCCTGGTGTTAAATTAAGATTGTAACACCGCTGCATGCTTCAGATTTATCAAATCATGTCTATAAACATTTAAAAATGGATGACCCAGAGTGTAACAGCCCATGTATTAATAAAATACAAAGAGTCACAACAGATCTCACCTGACCAGGTTCACAAGAGTGCAAAAGACATATTTACGATATTTGACATTGAATGAATATTGAAATAGACTTGTAGTGCTAAGAGAAGAATCTCTCAAAACTTGACAAGAACATGTCCAAGTCATATTATACCCCAAAATAAAAAAAATAGATTTTTATTTTACTTAAATGGTAGAAAATTATGATATTATTTTTTTCATTGTGATTTTAATTTTCATAACATTTAAACACATTTCCCCCCAAATTCCCATTACTGTAATGAAAAGGAAATTATGTGTGTGTATATATATTATATATATACAAGTTATTATTGAAAGTATTTATACATAATGGTAGTATTTGTTGTACTGCCTTTAAAAAAAAAAAAAAAAAATGTATTTCAGTAATGAGAATCATCACTGAAAATAATGGGAATTAAAAAACAAAACAAAAAAAACACAAAATCCAGATGATGTTTGGTAATGAGAATTTGCTTGGAGAATGTGCTTAATTGTCATGAAAATAATGTCACAATGCAAAAAATCCTTCTGGTCTAAATCATCTTCAGTATCTTAATGCAAAATAGTTTTTCTTATTTTTTTTTTTTTTTTGGTTTCCTTTTGACTTTGGGGTGAAATGTGACCTGGACATATTTTTGTGGAATTCTCCCCAAAAATATCAGTTTCTGTAGATTTATATGTTTGCATATGACGTTTGCTATATACCACAAAACATTCTTTTTAAAGGTTGTTTTAAAACTATATGTGAGTTTAATCCTGCAGTAATATGAATTAAATGTTTGCTTTTATATGTGTATTTTAGTTTATTTTTTAGCTGTAAACTGTCATTTAGTTTATTCTTTCAAAACAATGTCAAGTAACTTAACAACACTGTTGTAACAACTTTAAATTGTATTTCTGACACTATTAAACATCCTGTGTAGAATGACAGACAAACCACTTGCTCTGTAATCCAGGTTTCATTCAGCTACTGATGAAATTCATTGAATCATTCTGAATGACCACATGTATCACATTCAGATGGACGTTTAAATAGTGTTTCTATAAGTGAATCTCATGTAGAAGTGTCTGACTCATGTTTTACCCCAAAATAAATATATTTAGCATTTAATTAAATTAGACCTATTTTTTTTAGGACCATGAAGATTTTTTCTACACCCTCGATTATCTCATTGCAACAATAATAACAACAACAAAAAATCATAAAACCATAATGCAAGAAATCTGATTCTCATTAGTGTAACAGTAATGAAAATCATGCTTTTCATTCAAATCAGCTAAAAATCAGCACAGCAAATACTATAAACTTTACAAATATATGTATTTATATTTACAAATGTGATTGTCATGAAATAATGTCACAATGCAATTTTTTTAATGCAAAATATAATTTATTATTTGATTGTAACAAATTCCTGTTGAGCTTAAAAGTAGTGAAATATTAACAATTTTTAACATTGATTGTGCAAAATAGCTTTTTGGCTTCAAACCGACATTTCTGGACAAATGTGAAGCACGCAGTCCAGCTCGGTTTAGATCAATATAAAGTCTGAAATATATTCTGCTCACTAACAACAACAACATAAGAGTTTGCTAAAGGACTGCATGACATTATGGGCTTCTATCTTGTGTTTGTCTTTTACACTTCTTCTGAACTGTTAGACTGATGACATTACTCAGATGTGTTTATTTGAATCTCCTTATTTACAGTTTCATACATGCAGCTTATGTTCTGAATGATATTCTCACTTTTTAAAAGACAATTGTATGTAATACAAATCTACAACCACAAAAAAATTAAATAAAAATTATATTATATATATATATATATATATATATATATATATATATATATATATATATATATTAATGCTACTGTTTATTTTGCAACCATGAATAAAACTCTTTAAAATGCTTGATTTAATTATTTGTTTTCTAATGGCAAAAAAGCAAGTGAAGGACTTAATAGATGGTTACAAAATAAATGCAGCCAAAGCAAACTTGTTCAGACTTTGTGTGCTTTAGAGACTCGTTTAAGACACAATTTAATGTCCTATTGATTTATCGAGTCTTTTTTATGTAGTTCACTTGTAAGATCAACAGAGGAGAAATGTTGCAGCCAACACTGAACAATGGAAATACTCTCTCAGTAAATGTGTGTGTGAAAGTGTGTATGTGTGTGTTAGTGAGAGGATCAGAGAATGACGGTTTTCCTCCGTCACAGTTCAGATGAACTCTGATTCTCTGGAGTTTTCCTTTCACTGAGACATGAGGTGTTTGCTCTGGTGTTTCAAATGCACCATAGGCCCCAGAGTCCACTCCTGGATCTGAGCAGATTCTGTCACCACACCCAACATCCAGCATGTACTGTCTCCAACCTGAACATCCCAACAGTGAATCCCTGAGTTAAAACCCTCTGAACCCAGAAAACATGCATACAAACCAAATGTCTCTGTATTATCAGGAAGCAGCTGTTTCTCTTCACTGAATCTCACACTGATCAGATCATCAGACACGATGAGATTACAGTGAGCAGTGTTGGGGTCCAAAGTCACTGGAGCTGAAGAAAGAGGACAGATACACACTCAAACACACATCGATAAGACAAATGATCATTATGAATTCACTGTTGTATTCTCAGCTCACTGTATTCAACATTTTCCTGCATCTTCTGTATCACAGTGAACTTCAGGTTCCTCAGATATTTTGGGACATTGATCAGAACTCCTGAAATGTTCTCTGGATCTGCTGGTGTACACGGGGTTCTGAAAAACATTCAGGAGTCAGTCATGTTGATTTGGGTTCAGAACCGAGGGAGAAACAGGAAACACAAACCTTCTCATTGTGCTCTTAAAGTTCTGTAAAAAGAAAGAAATACAGATTATTCATCCAAACTGAATTTGGTTTTAATGTCTGAAACTGACATTTGTCTCCAGTATAATGAATATTGAAGTTGTATAAATGTTCATTGTTTCCACCTGTAGGAATGAAAGATCTTCAGCTGTCATCTGCTCCTCTATGACTCTGATTGTGTGTGAAAGAGATAAAATCTGTCTGCTCATCTTCTCAATCTTCTCCTTCATCATCTGACTCTTCTGCTCCTCTTCCTCTCTCAGTGCTGTTATTCTGGCTGCCTCTTCATCATGTAGAAACTGGTGAAGTTTCTTAAACTCCTCATTAATCTTCCTCTCTGTGTGTCGAACTTGAAACTGAAACAGGAAGATATAATGGCAAAACTTGGCCGATTTCCAGAATTGTGATGTTGCACAAATGTAAATGACATTGTTTAATTCAAACCTTAATGTGTTCTGCAGTTTGATCCAAATTCTGTTTAAACTCCTCTAATGTTCTCAGTTTCTCCTGTAAGGGTTTTAGAGCAGTTTTGAGTTTCTCCTGAAAGAAATCAACATGTTAATATAAACAGTTGTTGCTTTCCAGCCCTGTTCTGATTTTAAACCTGGTAGAATTTAAATTAATCACTTGTTTGAGAGTTTTTGCAGTTTAGCGATAAATGTTGTCATCTGGTTGATATCTAATTTTAAAATAGCATTCAAACCAAAAATAATGTGTTTCAAACATAATAATTTACATTAGATGATAGCAAAGTACATTTGTTTATATAGCCTACATCTTAAAGTATGATGTGTGTAATATTTATTTACGGTATGTAGTTAATTATTTGTCATTGTGTCTTAAGAAGTTACAATGTTGTGATAAATGTGAGTATAATTTATCTGACCTTGTTGTCCATTACAGCTTCATGTACAGGACAGAATTTGTGATTTATGTGTGCTCTGGCATCTCGACACACCAAACACACTGCTGTTGATCATCGAGACAGAAGAGTTTGAGTTTCTCCTTGTGAAGATTAGAGATCACTTCAGATCCTGGTGAAGATCTTTGACTTCTGTCCTGTAAGAAGGTCTCACACAAGTTCTTCAAAACTACATTTACTGGAAGAATTTCCTTTGACAATCTTCTTCTGCAAACTGGACATTCTTTAGATCCTTTAATTTCCCAAAACTTCTGAATACAGACTTCACACACACTGTGACTACAGGACAGGACAACAGGATTTTTTAAAATGCCACAGCATGCAGGACAAGAAAAATCCTCCTCAGAAAAAGATTTAGATGCCATTTTCTAATTTACACATCAAAATCCACCTTCATTGGACAAGTGTTCCTGCTTGTATTATTCTCTTTTGTTCAGCTAATTAACACTGCGCTTGGGTTCTCCATGATCTTCGAGTTCTGCTCTGTAATTGTGACAGAAGACTCGACCAAACTGTGGACCCAGCAGGACCTGACCGGTTTCAACAAATCCACGATGCTCAGGGGCAAATTCTCCAGTGCCATGAGGACATGATGTGTCAGATTTAATGCGATCTGGACACCATAATAAAAGCGCTGCCTACTTCATCTTCATCAGTGTCCAGCGGAAAGTCAGCCCCAACAGCTATCGCTACCAGATCTGTTCCTGCATCTCCTTTCAGTCCTCCTTCTTACTCCAGCAGAGCTGGAGTAACTAGTAGGCATCAGGGCGACGCCTACTAGTTACTCCAGCTCTGCAGACGAATGCAACAGCTTCCTTCTTCAGTGCTCTCTGGCATTCGAGATGCAACCACAGCATTTCCCTAATGAAAGAGCTAAAGTCTTTACTCGCCAGGAGAGCGATGCAGTGGGGCTCCTTGATCTGGCATCAGAACAGTCCAGTCACCCAATATGTCAACGCCTTCATCTCACATTTCCGGGAGGTTTTCGAGCGTCCTGTCGGTGACTCTCACATTAGCGAGCAGCTGGTTCGTCTGAAGCAAGCTAAACTTCCAGTCACTGAGTATGCACTACGTTTTCGTACCCTTGCTGTCACCAGAAACTGGAATGAACAAGCATTAATCACCAACTACCGCCAGGGACTTCGAAGAGAGTTACAACTACAACTAGCCGGTGTTGATGAATCCTTGGGACTTGAATGGTTGATTCAGATGTCTTATTAGGAATGAGCATCATCTTCAGTTGTATCACACAGACTAACTATCTCCAGTTCCTTTCCATCTTCGTGGAGAGAGTTTATCTGCACAAACACTCCATCCACCTTCGTGTACACCAGAGGAGGAACCAGTGCAACTCGGTTCGACCCATTTGACACCGTCAGAGAGAAGGAGACAAGAGCATCACTTGTGTCTCTATTGTGGGGCGGCTGATCACCTCAGTACATCATGCCATATGGGTTGGTCATCGCCTCCACAGTTTTCCAATCCTACATGAACGAGATCCTTCGTGAGTATCCACACCACTTCGTCACAGTCTACATTGATGACATTCTCATTTTCTCATCCAATCTTAATGAACATATCCATCATGTTAGACTGATACGTCTTCAAAAACATAGCCTGTACCTAAAGGTGGAAAAATGTCTCTTCCATCAGATATCTATCCATGTCTTGGGGTATGTCATCGACTCTGAGGGCATCCAGATGGATACAGCTAAGGCACAGGCTATCACCTCATGGCACCAACCTACCACCTTGAAGGATTTGCCAATTTTTTACCACCGCTTTATCAGGAACTTCAGAATGGTAGTTGTTCCCCTCACCAGCCTTCTTAAAGGCAAACCTAAAATTCTCCCTTTGGATCCTGCAGCCCTCAAAGCCTTTCAGTGGCTTAAGAATGCCTTTACCACTGCGTCAATCCTCAAAAACCCTAATCCGGACATTCCCTTCATTCTAGAAGTTGACACCTCCTCCACTGGTGTCGGGGACATATTGTCTCAGAGACAAGGCACTATCCCCAAGCTATATCCTTGTGCCTTCTTCTCTAAGAAGCTATCACAGGCCGAACAAAACTATGATGTCGGGAATCAGGAGTTGGCGCCATTGGCTCGAAGGATCTCGCTGTCCTTTCCAAGTACTCACAGACCACCATAACTTGGAGTACCTACGGTCAGCGAAGAGACTGAATCCCCTTCAAGCAAGATGGGCCCTTTTCTTCATATGCTTTCAATTCACTGTCACCTACTGACCTGGCACCAAGAACACCAAGGCAGATGTATCCTCCCTCCATCACTTCTTGTCTGCCCCATCTCATGGGACTTAGAACAGCAAATCGTCCGGGTCGCCTATAATGATCCCACAACCTGCCCCCCAGGATGCATCTATGTCCCCGCCACCCTTCGCAACTGGCTCCTGGAATGGCTCCACTCCTGTGTATCTTAGGATTCCAACCACCACTATTCACCTGGTCTGGAGAGCCATCAGAATTTCTGGCGGTGGACCACTGGTTCAGAAACAGCTAAAGAACCTGAAACTCTGCCCACGTACATCTACAGTGTGTAGTCTGCCGCCAGAAGGTACAAGCCATCTTCGACGTTCTGATCACCAGAGTACCAGCCTGGTCAGAAGGTGTGGCTCTCCACCAAGGACATACGCCTCAAACTACAATCATGCAAGTGAAGTCCCGCTATATAGGTCCCTTCACTATCATTGCACAGATAAACCCAGTCGCATACCATCTCCAACCTACACCTCAATATTGCATAGCACCCACCTTTCATGTATCACTTCTCAAACCTTATCTACCCTTTCTCACTCCTTCTCTTTCAGTGACCGATGGTGGTTGTGTCCCTTCTCCACTGCTGACTATGGAGGATGGTGTGGCTTACATCATCAGAGCCATTTTGGATTCCCAATGTCATTAGGGGAAACTGAAGTATCTCGTGGACTGAGAGGGATACAGTTCGGAGGAACAATCGTGGGTCTCCAAAGATGACATCCTAGACCCCAACATACTCACGGAGTTTCATCACGACCATCTGGACAGCCCAGCTTCTCATAGAAGGGGAAAACCTAGACATTGGGTATTCCATGCCTCCGGAGCGGCCCGTGGAGGGGGTGGGGTATTGTCATGCCTCCATCAGTCTCCACCACTCTAGCCATCAACTGCCCTAGTTTACTCACATTCTAATCAGTATCACCTGTCTTCCATCAAGTAATCAAGTACTCTGTTCAGTGCATTCAGAAAGTATTCAGACCCCTTCATTTTTTTCACATTTTGTTATGTTGCAGCCTTATGATAAAATGCTTTAAATTATTATTTTTTTCACACCAATCTACACTCCATACCCCATAATGACAAAGCAAAAACCTGATTTTTGATAACTTTTCAAATTTATTAAAAAGAAAAAACTGAAATATCACACTGATATAAGTATTCAGACCCTTAACTCAGTACTTAGTTGAGCCTCAAGTCTTATTGGGCATGATGCGACAAACCTGCACACCTGGATTTGGGTATTTTCTCCCATTCTTCTCTGCAGATCCTCTCAAGCTCTGTTAGGTTGGATGGGAACTGTTGGTAGACAGCCATTTTAGGTCTCTCCAGAGATGTTCATTTGGATTCAAGTCCGGGCTCTGGCTGGGCCTCTCAAGGACATTCACAAAGTTGTCCCTAAGCCACTCTTGTGTTGTCTTGGTTGTGTGCTTAGGGTCATTGTCCTGTTGGAAGGTGAACCTTCGGCCCAGTCTGAGGTCCTGAGCGCTCTGGACCAGGTTTTTATTAAGGATATCTCTGTATTTTGCTGTGTTCAACTTTCCTTCAACTCTGACCAGTCCCTGCCACTGAAAAACACCCCCACAGCATGATGCTACCACCACCACCATGCTTCACCATTTGGATGGTGCGTCATGCCAGGGTTCCTCCAGACATGACGCATCAATCTTCGTTTCATCAGACCAGAGAATCTTGTTTCTCACAGTCTGAGAGTCATTTAGGAGGTGCTTTTTTATGTGTCTTGCACTGAGGAGAGGCTTCTGTCTGGCCACTCTGCCATAAAGCCCAGATCAGTGGAGTGTTGCAGTGATGGTTGTCCTTCTGCAAGTTTCTCCCATCTCCACACATGATCTCTGGAGCTCAACCAGAGTGATCATCGGGTTCTTGGTCCCCTCTCTTACCAAGGCCGATTGCTCAGTTTGGCCGGGCGGCCAGCTCTAGGAAAAGTCCTGGCTGTTCCAAACTTCTTCCATTTAAGAATTATGGAGGCCACTGTGCTCTTGGGAACCTTCAATGCAGCCAACATTTTTTTGTAGCCTTCACCAGATCTGTGCCTCCACATAGTCCTGTCTCTGAGCTCTGCAGGCAGTTCCTTTGACCTCATAGCTTGGTTTCTACTCTGATATGCATTTTCAGCTGTGAGACCTTATATAGACAGGTGTTTGCCTTTCCAAATCATGTCAAATCAATTGAATTTGCCACAGGTGGACTCCAATCAAAGTGTAGAAACATCTCAAAGATGATCCAGAGAAATGGGATGCACCTGAACTAAATTCATAGCAAAGGGTCTGAATACTTATGTCAGTGTGATTGTAACTAGGTTAAGGATGGGAAAGGAGGAAGTGGGAACTGGCTGGACCATCAAAATAATATTTAATAAGGACACACAGAACACAAACGCACACATGGCAGCTGCATGTGGCTCTCTCTCTCGAACTGCCACGTTCCACCGTATTTATCCCCCTCCTCGGGTGATTAGCCCAACTGGGGGTGTGCGTAGTCACGGCCCGGCCCCGCCCTCCTCCTCATCACACTCCTCCCTCCTTTGCCTCAGGCTGGGGAACCCCCGGCATGACGTACATTCCCCCCCCCCCTTCTGGCTGCGCCTCCTGGTTGCCCTTCTGGCTGCGCCTGCCGGCAGGCTTTTCCCTGCCTCTCTAGGGCTGGGAAGGAGGATGAGGGGAGGTAAAAACAAAACAAATACAAAAAAGAGGAGAGGGAAAGGGCAAGTCAGAGCAACAGTGAGAGAGAGAGAGAGAGGAGAGAGAGGAAAAAAAAACTTGCTCACCTGTTTCCCAGACACGCCGTCGCCTGGTCCTCGATCACTCCTTCACCCTCTGGTGGATGACAGCCGCTCCTCCCCGGGCGGACCAGAGCGAGTCCTCTGACCCCTTGCTGATGGAACGCCCTTCCGCGTTTTGGCGGCCGGTAGGGAACTCCTCCACCCCTGGCAGCGGCTCCACTATCTCATCTAGACCACACTGTTCTATTAACCGTTGTATAAATCATTGTTGTTAATCTCGGTTCTCTCCATTTGACAAGTGTTCCTGCTTGTATTATTATCTTTTGTTCAGCTAATAAACACTGCGCTTGGGTTCACCCTGATCTTCAAGTTCTGCTTTGTGATTGTGACAGTAGTGCCCTCACAGGCAAAGCATATGCAATCTCTGCACCTCGTCTGATTCAGAGGACAGAAAGCATGTAAGCTTACCACCTGAGCCCTAAATTGGTATTGGCCAAAACTTTGCCACATAATCCTCCCTATGCTTGAGATTGGTTTTTGACAAGCCGGGTCTGAACTCAACTGAACTCGGAGAGAACGCACAAGCTTACTGAATCAAGTGGCTCAAACAGGGAACACCTAAGCATTCAGTACAAGCTCCAAGTCCCAGACTGGGACTGTAGCATGGCAAGAGGGTCTCAGCTGTCTACTCCTTACCAGACCAAAATGACCAAAGGAGGTTTGCCCACATACAAACCACACAAAGGGACGTGGCCCACCGCTATAGCAGCGACATACAAATGCTCTTGTAAAAAGTGAACAGGGCAGTGAGCTTGGTCCTCACATCGGGAGGAACACCAGTCAGCGAAAATTCACAATTTCAAAGTATATAGCTACCTCATTGAGGGGGCTCTGGCCTGTAATATGGTGTCGAGGACTGGCTGCAACAACCCATCTGTGTCAGACAAGCCAGACATGAAGTTTCCACAGCTCCCACGAGGATGCCAGATCATGCCTCGTGCCGGCGAGAGTAGATCTCTCCTCAGTGGAATCCTCAATGGGGGGCATCCAACTGCTCTCCCAGCTCCAAGGACCAAGGGCAGTTGGGCCACTTCGGCACAACCAACAGCATGGTTTTCCAAACTTCCAAAACTTTGCACAGCATTTGGTGTTGCAAACGAACATGAGGGAACACATACTAGTGTGTCGCTGGCCATTTGTGAGCTAGGGTGTCCAAGCCCAGTGGAGCCTGAGTCATGGAGAACAACAGGCGACAGTGCACTGTCTCTGGGGAGGCAAACATATCCACCTTGGCTTCCCCGAATACCTCCTAAATCCTCAGAACAGTCTGAGGGTGAAATCTCCACTCCCCCTGGCTTATTCTCTAACTCGAGAGAAAATCTGCGCCACAGGTCAGGTGACCGGGGACGTGAATTGCACGAATTGACAGGAGATGCCTCTCTCTCCAGAAAAGAAGCTGGTACGCCAGATTAAACATTGGACATGACCACACTCCCCCTGGCGGTGTATGTACGCCACAACTACAGTGTTGTCTGTCCAGATCAGTATGTGAAAGCCCAGCGCAACTGACCGAAAAAGCTTTGAGTGCAGGCAGTTCCACGCAATTTATCTGCCACGCCATTTGTGCACCTGTCCAGGTGGCGAAGGCTGGATGACTGTCGCACAGGGCTCCCCAGCTAGCGCTATATTTTACAAATAGTTAGTGCGGCTAGCCAGCAGTACGCCACTGCCAGACGTAAGCAATCATGTTGCCATGAATGAAGAGGCACTCTTGAGTTTACCAAGCACTGAAGAGGCCTCATGCGTATCGAGCACAGCGGGGTGATGGTGGATGCGGCGCTGCTCTGGTTTATATGCTCACGATTAGGTGTGCATCAAGGGGTGAACCGTCAAGCAGCATCCACCAATAGATTAGCTTTATTTTATAGGGCTTCAGAGATCATTACTCCTGGTAGTACTTTCCCATAACATCAGTGATCAACTTGAAAAGGAACTAAAGCTCTAAGACTTTTTTTTATTGTATTTTTTATTTTTTTACTTTTTTTATTCCCTCTTATTAATTTATATTTCGCTAGATATGAAAAATTATGTTAAATACTTTCAAAAAATGAGATCCCATATTTGCAGTAGATGTGAAGATTTTTATTTATAACACAATGCTGAGTGTTGCGACTTACAGTTGAAACAAAATGAAATTTAGATGAGGACTTTTGTTTTGATATCCAGCTTTAAAAATGGCGTCCAGATCTTTTTCTGAGGAGGATTTTCCTTGTCCTGTGTGCTATGACATTTTTAAAAAATCATGTCCTGTCCTGTAGTGATGAAGGAGAAGTTTTAAGAATGTCCAGTTTGCAGAAGATCAACAATAGATCATCCTCCAGTAAATCTGGCTCTGAGGAATCTGTGTGAGACTTTCTTACAGGACAGAAGTAAACGATCTTCATCAGGATGTGAAACGATCTGCAGTCTTCATGAAGAGAAACTCAAACTCTTCTGTCTCGATGATCAACAGCTGGTGTGTTTGGTGTGTTGATATTCCAGAACACATGCAAATCACAAATTCTGTCATGTAGATGAAGCTGTCATTGATAATAAGGTCAGATAAATTATATTCTAAACAATTATTTATTTATAGAAATGTTCACAATGACAAATACTAGGCAAGTACAAATTATTATAGCCTACAGTATATCCACCAATATACTTAGCTATGATAAATCAACAACTAATTAAGGACAGTAAATGCAGATTGTAACATGATATTTTTGGTTTTGAATAATCATTGATACAAATCTTACTAAATAATTGTTAATTTGATAGCATGCATATTCTATTTAAATGTATCCACATTTCTTCCTTTATTGAACACAGTACAGTGTTTGAAAGGAACATCTTGGGTTATTTTCAATGTAATGTAATTATCACTGTAGTATATTGTTGATTACAATAGACAATAATTGTAACTTCCATTTATACAGTTATGATTAAAAAAAACTAATCAGGGCTGAAAAGAAAAAAATATATATTTTAACATGTTGTTTTCTTTCAGGAGAAACTCAAAACTGCACTAAAACCCTTACAGGAGAAACTGAGAACATTAGAGGAGTTTAAACAGAATTTGGATCAAACTGCAGAACACATTAAGGTTTGAATTAAACAATGTCATTTACATTTGTGCAACATCACAATTCTGGAAATCGGCCAAGTTTTGCCATTATATCTTCCTGTTTCAGTTTCAAGTTCGACACACAGAGAGGAAGATTAATGAGGAGTTTAAGAAACTTCACCAGTTTCTACATGATGAAGAGGCAGCCAGAATAACAGCACTGAGAGAGGAAGAGGAGCAGAAGAGTCAGATGATGAAGGAGAAGATTGAGAAGATGAGCAGACAGATTTTATCTCTTTCACACACAATCAGAGTCATAGAGGAGCAGATGACAGCTGAAGATCTTTCATTCCTACAGGTGGAAACAATGAACATTTATACAACTTCAATATTCATTATACTGGAGACAAATGTCAGTTTCAGACATTAAAACCAAATTCAGTTTGGATGAATAATCTGTATTTCTTTCTTTTTACAGAACTTTAAGAGCACAATGAGAAGGTTTGTGTTTCCTGTTTCTCTCTCGGTTCTGAACCCAAATCAACATGACTGACTCCTGAATGTTTTTCAGAACCCCGTGTACACCAGCAGATCCAGAGAACATTTCAGGAGTTCTGATCAATGTCCCAAAACATCTGAGCAACCTGAAGTTCACTGTGATACAGAAGATGCAGGAAAATGTTGAATACAGTGAGTTGAGAATACAACAGTGAATTCATAATGATCATTTGTCTTATCGATGTGTGTTTGAGTGTGTATCTGTCCTCTTTCTTCAGCTCCAGTGACTTTGGACCCCAACACTGCTCACTGTAATCTCATCGTGTCTGATGATCTGATCAGTGTGAGATTCAGTGAAGAGAAACAGCTGCTTCCTGATAATACAGAGACATTTGACGATTTGTGTGTTTTGGGTTCAGAGGGTTTTAAATCAGGGATTCACTGTTGGGATGTTCAGGTTGGAGATAGTACAGCTTGGTTCCTGGGTGTGATGACAGAATTTGCTCTAAGCAAAAATGACATATTGTCCAGGAGTGGACTCTGGTTTGTGGGGTTTGCTGATAGTCAGTATGTTGCATTCAAAACACCAGAGGGACCTCTTCTCCTCTCAGTGCCAAAGAAACTGCAGATAATCAGAGTTCATCTGGACTGTGATAGAGGAGAACTGTCATTCTCTGATCCTCTCACTAACACACACATACACACTTTCACACACACATTCACTGAGAGAATATTTCCATTGTTCAGTGTTGGCTGTAAAATGTCTCCTCTCTTGATCTTACCTGTTCAGTCCTCTTATAAAAAGACCTAATGAATAAATAGTTTGTAACAGAACACAGGTCACTCAAATATTAACACTAAGTTAGTGATATGTTGGGTTTGGTAGCAGTTCTGTTGTAATATCTTCATAGAATATTAAAAAGTAGGTAAAATTATATTTATTATTATCATATTATGTAGAAAAGTTACTGTAAGTGTGAGATTCTGCGCTGTTTGTACTGGTGATTGTGTTAATGGTGTGTGGCACCTACTGTTGGTCATTACAACATAAAGTTACAACATCTCTTTGGATCAAAGCTCTAATGGATCAGTTTTGAGAGTTAAAAAAAACAAAGTTTACCTATATAGGAATTTACTTTATTAGCTGTTGGTTATTAGTTATTGTCTGTTGTCTAAACAGCATGCAGACTTCAGTAGGTACTGCACCAAAAACTTTTGCATATAATCCCCTTGTGGCCAAAAATTCATCTTGAGTAAAAAGAAAGCCATTTAAATTATATAACTGATCCACCAATATAATGTTATTCTCAAACCACATACCAAATGTTCTTATTGTTCCATATATAATACTTACAGTATGTGGTGAAAAGTCATGTTTCTATATCATAGACCATGATAGAAAAGCTTGATGGTGAAGATTATTTTCACCGCCAAATATGGAAGAGGATAAAATTCCTGATTATTTCTGATCATATGTCTAATCCAGCTAACCTTAAATGTATTGTTTAATGTAGCAAAATCCAAAAAGTTGAGTTGATGTCATAAGAATATATAATATCTGTTTTCTTTGTATAATGTGTTCTGTTTTTCCAAATAAAGTCAAATAACATTTTGTCAATCTCTTTTCAGTTTTTTTTTTTTAAAGATGTAAAGCCAAGTGTATGTTATCAGAAACATTCAGAATTGTCCAAAAGGTCCAAAACGAGTCTAATTTTATTCGTTATATGCCTATTTTCCATGAAGTCATATTGTGTTTCATCATTTATAGAATCCAGTGCTGTTTTCAGCTACAATTAGGGCCAGTAATTTATAATCATTGGTTAAAAAGCATATCGGGCGCCAATTATCAGTGTAGAGTTTGTCTCTTTTTTGGGGGGGGGAATCAATGTAATTAATCCCTCTGTTAGAGTCGGTGGAAGACATTGTCTTTCAATACTTTCAGCAAATACTTCCAATAGGAATGAGGCGAAGTCTTTGGAAAATAATTGAAAAATTCTGACGTTAATTCATCTGTACCTGGCGACTTGGGATTTTTAAACTGATTAATTGCATCCATCAGTTCGTGAATAGTTATGGCTTTATCACATAGCTCTTTTTCAGTTTTATCAATATACTTTATTTGCAACAAGTTCAAAAAGGAATCAGCTGTTATTTGGGAGAAATTATTAGTATATAATTTCTTATAAAAGTCACTACAGTATTTACTGTTGATAGTAATGTATGGTCATCTGTTATAACCCCATTGATGTTTAATTTATCAATTGTATTATTAATAAAATTAAGTCTTTCCAGATTGAAAAAGTAATGTGTGTATTCCTTTATTATTATTATTATTATTATTATTATTTCCCCTTTTTCTCCCAATTTGGAATACCCAATTCCCAGTGCACTCTAAGAGCTTGTGGTGGTGTAGTGACTCACTTCAATCCGGGTGGTGGAGGACAAATCTCAGCTGCCTCCACGTCTGAGACCGTCAATCCACGCATTTTATCACATGGCTTGTTGAGTGCGTTACCGCGGAGATACAGTGCGTGTGGAGGCTTCACACAATCCACTGAGGCATCCACGCACAACTCACCACACCCCACCGAGAGTGAACCACATTATAGCGATCATGATATACCCTCTACCCTCCCTAGCAACCGGGCCAATTTGGTTGCTTAGGAGACCTGGCTGGAGTCACTCAGCACACCCTGGATTCGAACTAGCGAACTTCAGGGGTGGTAGTCACCAGCTTTACCACTGAGCTAACCAGGCCCCCATGTATTCCCTTTTTTAAACAATTTTCTTAAATGGATAAAGAGAGAAGTCCTCAATTGATACTAAACATCTTATCCTTTTTACCTTTAATAGAAAAATTAGAGGTCAGATATTTAACCTTCTTTTTAACATCATTATTCAGCAGAAGGGGATTACTGAGTTTCCAAAATGAAGATAGCTTAGCATAGAGGTTGTTGGTGAACAGCTTGACATTTCTATAAATAGCTCTATGATCTGTTTGAGAAGTCGGTCAGCTATCTACATCTTTGTCAAAACTTTCAGAAATAAACCAGAACTATTCTTAACTGACCAGAACTTTGGTGCACCAAATATCTATAAGATAAAATGTATCAATTTTATTTTTATTTTTATTTTTTATTTTCGAATTTGACTGACTGGGTGGCAATTTATCTACCACACAATCTCTTCCCAATAATATAAAGACTGGATATTTTTCCAACCAACCTTTAAATACAGCTCCCAAAAGATTGCCATTTTCTAGTTTCCTATTGTTCCATAAACAATGGCGGTAATAACAATAAAATCTATACATCTAAGTAACACAAATAACAAATAAGGTCCTTCAGGATCACATCCAGACTGTAAAATTTCTCCTTTAAATCTATTCTTGAGTGTTGTTATCCCTGCTGAATGTTGGGGAAAACTATGGAGAAAACCATGTTGAATCATAAAGAAATGTGACGCAAGCTTCTCCCACATAGACAGGTACAAACCGAGACTAACACAGTTGTAGATCTGCAGATTTATAGTTCACATATGACCTGTATCTCAATCGACTGAAGAACACTGAACAATTTGGAGATGATTATTGATCATTCTGACACACATTTTTGCAGAGTCTGTTCTGGGAGTGAAGCTTTTTGATCTGAAACAGAAGTGTTGAATCTAGTTACAATATTAGTCAACTGAAAGTGAAACTTTGACAGAGGGTTTGGAAAGTAACTCGGTAAATGGCGTCTAAACCTTTTTCTGATGAGGATTTCTCTTGTTCTGTGTGCTGCGACATTTATAAGGATCCTGTTCTCCTGTCCTGCAGTCACACTGTGTGTAAAGAGTGTATTCAGAAGTTTTGGGAAATCAAAACAACCAAAGAATGTCCAGTTTGCAGAAGAAGATTGACAGTAGATTACTCTCCACCATTAAATTTGGCTCTGAGGAATCTATGTGAGACTTTCTTACAGGACAGAAGTAAACGATCTTCATCAGGATGTGAAACGATCTGCAGTCTTCATGAAGAGAAACTCAAACTCTTCTGTCTCGATGATCAACAGCTGGTGTGTTTGGTGTGTCGAGATTCTAGAACACACACAAATCACAAATTTTGTCCTGTAGATGAAGCTGTCATTGATAATAAGGTCAGATAAATTATATTCAATACATTTCACCACAACATCAATAAGTGATAGACATTATGACAAATAAATAACAATTTGGCGTCTTATAATGTCTTTAATGTATTCACACATACAGTATGTGTGCATCCTATTATACTTCATGATAGCAAATTTCAACTAATGTACTGTTCTTTGCTATGATATATCAATTATATATATATATATATATATATGATATTTCAATGCATCCTTCTGTATGTAAACAAACATGAAATGTTTTACTAGTTATCATAGAAACATATGCAAGCGCTCTTGAGGGTTTAAAAGCAGAACTCTTATATTAGCATGTTGATTTCTTTCAGGAGAAACTCAAAACTGCTCTAAAACCCTTACAGGAGAAACTGAGAACATTACAGGAGTTTAAACAGAATTTGGATCAAACTGCAGAACACATTAAGGTTTGAATTAAACAATGTCATTTACATTTGTGCAACATCACAATTCTGGAAATCGGCCAAGTTTTGCCATTATATCTTCCTGTTTCAGTTTCAAGTTCGACACACAGAGAGGAAGATTAATGAGGAGTTTAAGAAACTTCACCAGTTTCTACATGATGAAGAGGCAGCCAGAATAACAGCACTGAGAGAGGAAGAGGAGCAGAAGAGTCAGATGATGAAGGAGAAGATTGAGAAGATGAGCAGACAGATTTTATCTCTTTCACACACAATCAGAGTCATAGAGGAGCAGATGACAGCTGAAGATCTTTCATTCCTACAGGTGGAAACAATGAACATTTATACAACTTCAATATTCATTATACTGGAGACAAATGTCAGTTTCAGACATTAAAACCAAATTCAGTTTGGATGAATAATCTGTATTTCTTTCTTTTTACAGAACTTTAAGAGCACAATGAGAAGGTTTGTGTTTCCTGTTTCTCTCTCGGTTCTGAACCCAAATCAACATGACTGACTCCTGAATGTTTTTCAGAACCCCGTGTACACCAGCAGATCCAGAGAACATTTCAGGAGTTCTGATCAATGTCCCAAAACATCTGAGCAACCTGAAGTTCACTGTGATACAGAAGATGCAGGAAAATGTTGAATACAGTGAGTTGAGAATACAACAGTGAATTCATAATGATCATTTGTCTTATCGATGTGTGTTTGAGTGTGTATCTGTCCTCTTTCTTCAGCTCCAGTGACTTTGGACCCCAACACTGCTCACTGTAATCTCATCGTGTCTGATGATCTGATCAGTGTGAGATTCAGTGAAGAGAAACAGCTGCTTCCTGATAATACAGAGAGATTTGATAGGTATACATGTGTTCTGGGTTCAGAGGGCTTTAACTCAGGGATTCACTGTTGGGATGTTCAAGTCGGGAACAGTATAGCCTGGTTCCTGGGTGTGATGACAGAATCTGCTCAGAGAAAGAATAACATTTTGTCCAGGAGTGGACTCTGGTGTGTGGTGTTTGCTGATGGTAAATATGGTGCATTCATTACGCCTTATCAAGCAGATTCTGTCCCAGTGCCAGAGAAACTCCAGAGAATCAGAGTTCATCTGGACTGTGACGGAGGAAAACTGTCATTTTCTGATCCTCTCACTAACACACACATACACACTTTCACACACACATTTACTGAGAGAGTTTTTCCATGGTTTTGTGTTTGCTGCAACATTTCTCCTCTGTTGATCTTACCTGTTCACTCTGATAAAAAGGCCTAAGAATGAAGTTTGAGATTAAATTGTTTGTGTTTATAAAAGTTATGAGTTGGTGTAGTACATCTCAGTTACTCGTATAACCTTGGTTCCCTGAAAGGAGGGAATGAGATGCGAACCGTTTGGGAGGAGATGCCATATACGGAGCATTGGAGGTGTGCAAGGCTTAAGCTGGCAACGAAGCCTCTTCAAAATCTCCATACTCTGTATCCCTTTCTCGTGCCCCTCCTTCGTGTGGTCCCTTGGGAGACACAGAAAGAGCAAAGTGGGAGAGAGAGAGATTGGCGCAATGTCCTGAGCTTTATGTGTTCACAATAAACACAATCAGACACCAACATGAGCTCACCCCAACCAGAAAAGACAGCACTTTTGCCCCCCAATAATCAAAACAATATTTATACCACGATCAATGGAAAGATGTAAATGCCTCACGCTGCAGCCCCCCCAATTTTCAAGCCAAATCTACGCCCTTGCGGGGATGTATCGATCACATGGTGGTGTTACATCCTGCCCCAATCTAGAGTTGGGGAGGAGTAACAAAAAGGTATGGGATTTCCCTTCTTATTTCAATTCTACTATTTACAATAGTTACAACAGTTTCTAAATAGAAAAAATTAAGTGTTCAACAACAATGAAAGACTGGAATCACCTACAGTCAAATGTAACAAGTGGAAAACACCTCAGAAACATTTAAAAAGACGTGTTTTAGCAAACATACTCTTTTAGTTTTCTTCAATTTGCTCTTTCTGGAGTGCAAAGTGAACATACTGCAACAACGAAATGCGTTCGAAGCGGTGCTTCTTTGCCGGCGCACACAGGCAGGCTGCCCTAAAAAGGAAAACTGTGACGTTTGAAGCTTGGCTCTGACTTATACAGTATACTCGCGATGACGTCAGCATAGCTTCATCAGCCAATCAAATTGGCGTGATGATATAGGGTTTCAAAGTCCCGCCCCCTTACGGGTTTTCCCATAGCGTCAGCGTCTGACACAGCGTCGAAGTGACCTTCATGAAAGGGAACACAGGTTACTCAAATTTAACACAAAGTTAGATTTACTGCTGGTCAAAACATGGATGCATATTCAGTCTTATATATTGAATAAACTGTTTAACTGTTTTATAATAATATTTTTATACATATTATGTAGAGCTGTTTGAGCTGGTAAATGTGTTAATGATGTGATGACGCTTCCTGCTGGCTTTATACAACACTGCAGTGAAGAGGACATATTATAAACAAAAATCACCAGTGAATCTTCACACTATTCTCATCAAATCTTCTCAAAACCTGAGTAATCATTCACAGACTATATAAGAATGTATAAGTATATATACTGTATAAAGAAAATTACTTAACCTTTTCATTTTTATCTTGTTCTATTTTATAAGTCATTATTATCATTTTTCACAGCATTCATACATACTGACATGTTTCACAGGGGAACAGAGATCCAGCTTAGATACTGTATAAAAAATTAGCTGAAATACTCACTTAGTTAAAGAATGAAATAATGAGAATAAAGAAAGAGGGGAAACAGGTCAACTAAGTTATGTTAACATCTTATTAAAACTCTCACACTTAAACAGCGTTTTGACTCTTTACTTCACTTTAATTCAGTGACAATAATAAATAATTGGTTTTTAGTTTGTTTTATATTATATTTGATGCACATGTATAAACACACACACACACACACACACACACACATATATATATATATATATGTAAACAAAAGCTTGTCATGATCATCATGATATTTGAATATTTATTGTATTATCATAAACATTAGCCACTATGAGAATGGAACAATCTTATTTCTCAGTGCAGTAAAGTCACACATCTTGACACATGTTCTTACAGTGTACAGACTGTCCGCTGGGGGCAGCAGAGACCACGGCGATTACGCCACTCCTATGACGCAATGACGTAAGAGCGTGCACCCGTCAGCTGATCAGTTCGCCTCTGCGGAATTAACTCGCCTCACTGCGATATTTTCATTAAAAAAACACCGACAGAACGAACATGAGACGATAAAAATCCGCTCCGGTGAGTAAAACACACCAACATTTAATCTGACGCGACCGGATACTCATAAAAACCTGCTGTCGTTATAATGATGATACACACAGATGATGAACGGGCCGGAGGTCAATATACTGTACATACACACTGACTGACATCACACACAAACATCATTAGACACATACTATGTGCTGATACAGTCACTCTTTTTATACATATACCACACTGGCATACATTATACACAAACTACACGATACACATTATATACCCCAAACACAAACTGTACACAATATACACACTCTTTACTATACACGTAAATACACGTGCGCACTGGTACACCCACCATACGTATACTTTACCATGATGTGTGTGTGTGTATATATATATATATATATATATATATATATATATATATATATATATATATATATATATATGAATATGAACATCTGTTCAGACTGTTGTCACATGATTCACGTTCTTTTAAACAGCTGCACTGTGAACTCAGTGTTTTAATGAAGGTATAGATTTACAAGAGCAGAACTGAGAAATGTAATTGAATGAATTTGTAGAATTGTAGGTAAAAAAAATCTGCGTTTATCCTGTATTGGGTCAGTACATTGGTTGACTTATGGCTTTTTCAAAGGCTGATAAAATATCTAAAGAGCATGGTGGCCGATTTAACCCTTGTGTGTCAATTTAAAAAAGTTACTCAGGGGTCCTTAGAGGACAAAAAAACTGCCATAATAATATTATATATTAATATTATTTTCCACTTTTAATGTAACTTTTTAAACCAACATCAGTCCTGATCATAGCTACCAAATATTCATTCGTTTTCAGGATTTTAACCCTTTAAATGCCCGTTTGTTTACATAGTGCCACTGTTGTTTTTTTATACATACACACACATTTCTCAATACACACATACAAAACACACTATAATATTCATACTAACACACCTACGCAATTTTAGCCTGCAGTGGCCTGCAGTGCTCTATAATACAGCAAACAGAGAATATGACAAAAGCTTGTATTTGCTCCATAGGCTAAATATGAGAAAAATGGCGCCATCTGGTGGAAAATATAAAAAATGTAAATTTTGAAACCAGGACTCTGGAATGAAAGCATAATATCATAGAATTCATGATTTTATGCTTTAATGGCACTGGGATCAAATATTGCAGTTTTAATGGGTTTCAATGGGGACATATTTATCCTGAAGGTCCTGAGTGTAACTATTTTGTGTACACAGTGTATTATAGATGTATTATAGGAACTGAGGTTGAAATATCAAAATTCCCCCAAAATACACACCATTGGCAAAATTTATGCCGTTGGCATTAACACGGCCAAAATGATCGAAAAAACAAAAATGAAAAAGACAAAAATGTCCCGAAGGTCACATAAGGGTTAATAACAAAATATATATATATATATATATATATATATATATATATATATATATATATATATATATAATTAAACTAGTAAGGAATAATGTACAGTCAGCTGGTAATTATTATAAAATAAACCTTTCAGGGTGATCAGAATTGTGTCAGGGAGTCTAGTATCAACTTGAAGTGTTTTATTTTGCAATAATGACCAGCACACTGTATGCAATCCAGCTTTTTACATGGCTACGTTCCAAATAAATAAGTATATCGGTGTGAAATATTGATTTGAGTTAAAATTATTTAAAAAGAGAGCGTGGAATCAAAACAAGAGACTTGAAACTAGCACAGCAATATAGGAATTTGGTTGTTTTGGACACTTTAGTGTTCATTATATACAAATATTTTAAATACGGCATACTGCCATTGACCAATCACAATCAAGTATTCTAGAGTGCCGCGTAATGAGACAATTGAATCTTACCAATACACAATTAATCAAATAAATAATCGAGATAGCAATTACAGCTGCCTCAATTAACTAATCATGAAAATTGTCAATTATAGCAGTCCATGTCTATTACACATGCTGTCTATATATATAGACATACACACACACACACTGGCTGCCAGAAGTTTGGAATAATGTACAGATTTTGCTGTTTTGGAAGGAAATTGGTACTTTAATTCACCAAAATAGCATTCAACTGATCACAGAGTATAGTCAGGACATTACTGATGTAAAAAAACGATGATCAAAAGAGAGTGTAATTAACCGTGTTTTGAACACCTGTCTCTGCAAAACATTTGCTTAACACATTTTATTGTCATTTAATGTAAGAACTTTGACTCGTTAATGAATATTATTTGATAAAGTGAATGTCTCTGACTGTAAATGTTACTGCCCTGGGTGCCGACGTGTTTGCGTGACGTAACACACACCTGCATCTCGACGAAATGGGAGTTGAAGATTTTCGCACGAGTTTCCAAGTTAGAAGTCCAACATAAAGTGTCGTTCCGTTGCACTTTCCCCAGTTGAAAGTTGGAAATCCAGACTCTCCGAGTTGAATGGAACGCTTCATGAATCATCACAGAAACAACAATATGGAGCATCGCTGCTTTCCCCAAAGGAGCGAACACTTTGAGACACACACACACACACACACACACACACACACACCAGGCGTGTGGCAGTGGACTCAATGCATATACAGCAGGCGAGTGTTTCAAACACTTTGACAGAGCGCAGCTAAATGGAACAGAATGCAGCGTCTTCAAAACTGAACTTCAAATTAACACGCACATTAAAACATGATGGTTATGGCATCTCTAGTTAAGCCAAAAACTGGTGCACACTTACTAAGATTACTACGGTAACTTGAAGGAAGAACAGACAGACGTGTGTTGTGCACATACTTTCACTGAGTTGGGCAGCGAATCTTCACATAATGACAAAATATAATGCATTATATTTTGATTATGCAATCTTTTGTACGTTTTGTAACAGATTATTTTATAACAGCCTATAATAATTAATAGACGATACGCTGGAACAACAAGATGCAGTGCAGCTGCCAAAGATGTTTGTCAGACATGTTATGATATATACAGTTATGTACATGTCATTGCCCCTCGAGTACTCGACGAGTACTTAGTCCGAGTACTCGAGTAGACAAAATGACCAAAATGCCCATCCCTAATGTGCAGCCTACATAAAAAACAAACAAACAAAAAACATGCAGTTGAACCACCCAAAATAAGTATTTTAATGTAGATTGTATTAGGAATAGTTGAAATGAATCGTAAGTACAATAGCAAGGGAAATAATGGACAATTATGATTTTTGTTATAATCATGCAGCGCTAGTTACCAAATGAGACGTGCACAAAATGGTTGAAATTTAACACATTGTGCAGTATTGACTCAAAATGAAAAACAGAAAACGTGCATTATTATCCATGCATAAAGGCCTTTGCACACCAAACTTGAATTTTCCGCCGTGATCAACATTTTGAGTCATAACAATAAATTCCTAATGAGCCATTCTCACCTGGAGCAAAAATTTGTGCCGAATCGCGCTGCGACAAAGTGGTGCTCCTCAGGGATGCTGTTCTCTCTCCACTGTTCTTCTCCCTGTACACAAATGACTGCACTGCAAAAGACCCCACTGTCAAGCTCCTGAAGTTTGCAGATGACACCATGGTCATCAGCCTCATCCGCGATGGTGACAAGTCTGCATACAGATGGGAGGTTGAACAGCTGGCTGTTCTGTTGTCCAATGTCAACCCCCCAACCAACCATCCATCCTGAACAGCACTGTGGCAGCAGTGGAGTCATTCAGGTTCCTGGGCTCTACCATCTCTCAGGAACTGAAGTGGGACACCCCCACATAGACTCCATTGTGAAGAAGGCTCAGCAGAGGTTGTACTTCCTTCACCAGCTGAGGACGTTCAACCTGCAACTGGAGCTGTTGACTCAGTGCTACTCAGCCGTCATTGAGTCTGTCCTGTGTACATCTATAACTGTCTGGTTTGGTTCAGCCACCAAATCAGACAGAAGGAAACTACAACGGACAGTCAGGACTGCTGAGAGGATTATTGGTGCCCCCTGCCCACCCTCCAAGACCTGTATGTCTCCAGAGTGAGGAAACGTGCAGGTAGAATCACTCTGGACCCCACACACCCTGCCCACTCCCTCTTTGAACTGATGCCCTCTGGCTGGCGCTACAGAGCACTCAGTGCCAGGACATCCAGGCACAAGTGCAGTTTTTACCCTCAGGCCATTTACCACATGAACAATTAAACTGCCTTCAGGACTCCCCCATAGTGCAATAATGTAAATAAATATCTCATGTACATATGTAAATTCAATAACTGTACATACCTCTACCTTGCACATACATTACCACTTGCACATGTACATACACCATTCTATGTCATATGTCCTATTTTATGTCTATTTATACTCTTGTTTTATATTCTGTCTCACTGTAATGTTCTGTGTGTACTTGCTTGTTTCTCCTATCACCAACGTATGTGAGAACACGGCAATAAAGCTCATTCTGATTCTGATTCGGAGAATCGCTATGCGTTTGGTGTGAAAAGGCCTTAAGGCTGTCAGTAGGAGTTATTGACACGTTTCAATGGGATGATGATCACACAATGGCTAAATATCGCCTGATATTATGGTTTATTATAGTCAATAAGTATGCAGGTATATTGTTCTCAACTGCTTTTTTTGTATCGAGTTTCAGAAACATCTCTAAGTGTGTGAAGATCAGAAACCATTTAAATAAAATTGATTCTGAATTCATTAGTTGTGTAAATGTGCTCAGTGAATCTGTCCTCTCGTGCTGTGACCGTGTGTACGGATGAGAAGTCATTGATTGCTTTGAAAGGGTTTGTTTGATTCGTCTGCTGTTGTGTTGGGAGTGTCAGACAGAAAGAGAGAGACAGAAGCATTGGGGAAATACTCTTTTATGATCTCGAAATCTGCAAAGGAATCGTTTCAGGATGAAGTTGGTTCATTTGGTGAAGGTTATACGAGTGTTTCGCAGACTGAGAGTTTCTCTAAAGAGACGTAAACATGAAAGGTAAGGTTTGTTTATTTTTTGTGGTGAACATGTCGGTTTGCTGGATTTGTTTCCTTTATGAGTGTGTATGTGTATTTCAACAAAACTACAGACTGAATTGGATTGAATCCAATTTAATTTAATTTTAGAACATTTTCTGGATTCGTTGAATGGTCGCTCAATTCTGACGCTTTGGAAAATCCAATTGAATAGTTTCTAGTCATTATTCAATACATCGCTTGGCTGAAAAGTGATCTTTGGCTACAGTTGATATGAATCCTGATACAAGGATTGTTGTTATAAATGGCTATCTTAACAAATCAGTTCATTTTCATGATGTCGAAGCAGAAACTAGCTTTCAGTTGTCGATGTTTTAGGATGGTTTTGTTGGATTGTATTGGATCAGCGCTTACAGAAGTGTTCAATAGTACTTACAGTCAGAATCTCTGATGTCCATTTATCTATATGTTACATAACAGGCTGCTGTTTAATCAGTAAGGGCTTTGATTCGATTCTGGTGTGATTTCAAACTACAGTTGAACGAATAACACCTGGTGTAAATCATTAGGGTTTGATAGTGTGAACTTAGGCAAGAATAATTCACATTGTTTATGTGTTGTTTTAAAAGGAGGATATTGATTTTGAGGTCAGTTTGAGGTTAACCTGTGACATGCACATCTGACATTTGGTCGGAATTCCAGAGAAACTCAGTTTTTGAGTTTTGAAAATGCTATTATTTCATGTTTCACATGTCCAGTTATCATCTTGGGGAGTAAATATGGTTATTTTCCATATTTATTGGATTTTTTTTGTTAGCACTCTGATCAGTTAATGTGTCAAGAATACTTTTGTTTTGGGGGGGGCCTGGGTAGCTCAGTGGTAAAAGATGCTGGCTACCACCCCTGGAGTCGCAAGTTTGAATCTCAGGGCGTGCTGAGTGACTCCAGCCGGGTCCCCTAAGCAACCAAATTGTCCCGGTTGCTAGGGAGGGTAGAGTCACATGGGGTAACCTCCTCGTGGTCACTATAATGTTGTTCTCGCTCTCGGTGGGGCGCGTGGTGAGTTGTGCGTGGATGCCGCGGAGAATAACGTGAAGCCTCCACACGCGCTATGTCTCCGCGGTAACGCGCTCAACGTACCACGTGATAAGATGCGTGGGTTGACGGTCTCAGACGCGGAGGCAACTGAGATTCGTCCTCTGCCACCCGGATTGAGGTTAGTCACTACACCACCACGAGGACCTAGAGCAAATTGGGAATTGGGCATTCCAAATTGGGAGAAAAAGGGGAGAAAATCCCCCCCCCCCAAAAAGGATACTTTTTTGAAAGCTTGTATACTGTGAGCTGTGTAGGCTTCATGTTGTAAAAATAGCTATGAATATTCACAAAAATAAAAAATAAACGTTTTCAAAACAGCTTTCCGAATATGCCCCTCGTCTTCAGTTGTTCAGATAGTCCCGCCCCCCGGCTCATGCCATTGGTTGAGAAACATTGTTCGGGGCGGGTATAAGCAGGTCACTCAAAACAAACAAGAATTTTTATAGTGCCACAGACACATTGTTTACAGTCGAGAACATTAATCTATTAATGGTTTACTTATAGTTGTCTCTGTATATTAAGCTGGGATAGAAAGTATTTTAACATAGGGCTGGGCGATATGGCCAAAAATATTATTACAATGTTCTTTTTTTATATCATTCGATATCGATATTTATCATGATATACATTCGCATTTGCACTTTTTTAACTTCCAAGTTGGCAGAAAAAAAAAAAAATCCTAAACAGTCAAAATAGTCTATACAAAACTGCATTAGGGGCCTAGAGACAGTCAAAGCAGTGGTGTCTGAGGCATCTTCTACCAAAATATTATATATTCTATAGAGTTTATCAATCGTGTGCAGTTGGATAAGAATGTTAAAAGCTCATCTGTTCTTTTTGAAACATAATGACAGCATATGTTTACATTCAAATTATTTTTATATTTCGTTACATTCAGATACCCAAGTATGAGGTCATAGAAGCCCTTGTGACTGAGGAATGATACTGAATGGGGGTTCAGGGAGAGAAAATGTAGAAAATGCCCTCGATGAGATGTCTTTCAGTCCGGATGGAATAAATCCACGGTGACTGGCATAGCAAGGCGGCTAACGTTAGGAACTTACAATCTGAGAAAGCCAAACTGCTTTTCTAGCATCTAGATGTAGAATGCTACATTTAGTGTTAATATAGACTTAATATAGAAAATTACTCAAAAGCTTATCATCGATATCGTGGATTTTTTTATTGCGATAAATATTGAGAATGTTTTATTACCCAGCCCTATTTTAACACTGAGAGGTTACATTTTTCCAGCTGTAATTGATACAGTTTTCATTCATATCTGTAGTTTATTTAAATGTCAGAGCTTCATTTACTCAACTTGGCCAGTTTTTGTACTTCCTCATTTTTGTGTTTCTGGAATTTCTGACACTGTGTTTTTTCCTTTGTTGTTGTTGTTGTTGTTTGGGAAATTGACTATAGGCTATACTTCATTTCAAACTATTTTAAACAGCATTTTGCTAACTCTTTTATCATGAATGCACCTTTTATTAGCTCATATTAAAGGAATATTCCGGGTTCAATGCAAATTATGCTCAATCGTCAGCATTTGTGGGATAATGTATGTACAAAAATGTATTTTGACTTGCCCCTCCTTTTCTTAAAAAATTAAATAAAATAAAAAAATGTGTGTTCCAGTGAGACACTTACAATGGAAGTCAATGGGTTCAATCTGTAAACATTAAAATACTCACTGTTTCAAAAGTATAGCCACAAGACATAATATGTGTGTTAACAGGATTTTAGTGTCATAAAATCACTTACTAACCACATCTGTGTAAAGTTATAGACAATTTTACAACTTTGTTGCCATGATTATGTAATGTCAACAAACCCTAAAACCCTAAAATGACTGTAAACATTACAATTTAAAAAAAACTTTACAGCTCAAATGATACATGAGCTTTAAGAGAAGAAATAATATGTGCTTTTATACTATTATAAGCTTCACGTTTCTGCCTTTAAACCCTCCAAAAATTGTCCCCATTCACTTCCATTGTAAGTGTCTCACTGTAACTTCAGTTTTCGCTTTAACCCTTAACCCTTTAAGCTCTGAAGGTGTTTTAAAGATTTCCTGTTTCAGTGGCATACACAAAATTAAAGGCTTATAATTTGACAAAAAAACATGTAGGGTCAAGTGTTTGGTATCATTGTAAAGAAAACTTTCCATATTATTTTTAATGATATAGATTGTGATACATTTTGAGACTCTCAGCCTAAGCAACTGCTGAAAAATCACACACAAAATTGACCCCAAAATGTACTTTTTGTCTTATTTTTCTGATTTGACATTATATATCTCTTGGTGTAAATAAGATGGCTCTGAAAAACTGCTTCTGTTTTGTTTCTAATCATGTGAACTGTATCTGATACAATTTTTGTGTTGATACAACAAATTAATCAAATGTTATAGCATTACAAATATAATTTGTCATAGTGTCCAAAAACATCTCCATGTGTCCAAAAGCCTCTCCGAACAAATAAAACATTATAATAATTAGGGCTGAACGATTTGGCCAAAAAATTGAATTGCGATTATTTTGAAAAAAAAAAATTGCGATTGCTATTTGAACTGCAATATGATAAACATAAAACACAAAACGTGTGATTCCTTTTAACCTAAATTAAACCATGTTTTGCCCATGCTTTACTGCCGATGGGAAATACTGTTCTAGAAATGGTGTTCACACTTGAGTCCACTAAAAAAATAAAAATAATAATAAATAAAACAGGGGGGGGGGGGAAAGCATGACAAGCATTTTTCATAATTATATTTTTTAAACCCGGTCAACTTGAATTTTATATTATTGCAATAATAATAATATTAAGTTAAGAAATTGTTATAGAAATATATTAGTGTATAATAATATTTATCATTATTACTATAATAATATATTATTATTTAATAGTAATTTATCTCTTTAATAATTTCTTAGCTTACTATGCAGTCCCGGTAAACCCTCAAGCCTTTATTTTGGTGGAAGCTTTAATTTTGAAAACTGAAGGGACAGAAGTTTATGTTGTTTGAAGGTTAGTTGACAACAGACTTTTAATGCAGTGAAATGCTCTCATCTGCCTTGCTGTCAACAAAAACACACTCTCATGGGAATATTTTAAATGTGCCCGCTGTGCACAGCCATGAGACTATTTATTTATTTAATTAAATAGCAGCCCTCGCGGTTTGAAAATTGCACTGTGGTCATATCGTGTTTTCGATTTTATATCGGTTAATCGTTCAGCCCTAATAATTACTGTATACATAAGAACTAATTACACATGCACACACAACAATGACTAAAGGTTTGCATAGCATGCAGACATGATTTTAGTAATGAGATTTCACAGAATGGGTTTCATTCTGTGCCATTTGAGTCATCATTGAGTCTGTGTCATGTACTGTAACATTGTGCTTCATGTGGATTATCTAATGATCTATGCATCTGATTACCATGTGTGTGGGCTCGTTTGAAAGATAATCACCTCCTCTAAGTAATGGAATGATATTTTATGTTCCGTTTATTTTTCGTGAAGTTACAAGCGAGAACGCAACATATAAGCAGCATTAATATAATTGTCAAAGACATACACTTGGCTATTACTCGCTATATTTTTGTCTGCAAGTAAAACAAATAGGCTGGTTGTATTTTACTCTTTGAGAGCTTTCCACAAACATATGACACATGGCTATTTGATCAGTCTGATGTTTTTACTGATTGCAATAATATGTACAGTGAAATAAAAAAATAAATAAAAAAATAATCAAAACGGAACACTTCTGATTTGTCTGCATATTTCAAAGCACTTGTTCAGTTTTGGTCATAATGTCTACATGCATTGGAAAGTAGAGCTTGTAAGCTTTTAAGCGATACCTATTTTGTGGTGGTCAAGACTGTAGTTATTAATATTTTGACAATTATTTTTTTTAAATCGCGGGCACATCTGAGCTTAAAGGATAAAAAAAAGGAGGGACTTTTAACATTTTGTTTAACACACCGCAGGACCAGTTAAAGGAACGCTCTTGTTCAGAGTTAAGCTCAGTTGACAGCATTTGTGGCATAATGTTAGTTATCACAAAAATTAATTTCGACTCGTCCCTCCATTACTCATATATATATAAAAAGAAAAATCGCATTTACACTTACAATGTAAGTGAATTGGGCCAGTACATAAACATTAAAATACACACTTTTTCAAAAGTATAGCTTCAAGATATATCAAAAATATACCCACAAAATTTCATGTTTCAATCATGTTGACAAAACAAGACAAAAAACACATTATCTATATCTTTCTCTTTCAGAGTCAACAAAGCTTTATTGTCATGATTGTCAGTATTTACAATATTGCCCAAGCTTAGATAGTACTTAAAGTATTGATATAGTCAATACAGAAAATGGTGTCTCTATTAATATATATCTAATAATATCTCTGTCTCTCTCTCTCTCTTCAGTATCACAGAGAACATGACAGGAAACACTCTGGTATTACCCATCGTTCTGTGGGGTCGTAATGCTCCCACTCACTGTATCTCCAGTCTGCTGGTGATGGACGATCTGTCCACCATCATCACCGGCTGCCATGATGGACAGATCTGCATCTGGGACATGACCTCAGAGCTGGAGGTGAGAGATCACACTTAGATCTTCAGTTGTGAGAACGCTCAGGATTATCTAATGAGTGTTTGTGTTTGTCTTTGTGTTCAGATTAATCCCCGGGCTCTGCTGTTCGGTCACACGGCCTCCGTCACCTGTCTGTCCAAGGCCAGCGCAGGAAGTGACAAACAATACCTCGTCAGCGCCTCTGAGAGCGGGTGAGAGAGAGCGAGAGGGTTTGTCATGGGCTCGTGTGAGCTGCCTACCTAGGCATCATTTTAAGACATCATAAAGCTATGATGTCACAGTCGTGAGCTCATTAACATATGGCCGCCCACATTTACACATCAACACTTATGTCATACTTAGCAACTTGTTGGGCATCTTATTTCTCATTTCACATACAAAGAGGTTAGCCAGTCATAACAGAGGTCATTTACATATAGAAGAGTTGCGAAAACTGTTCATAGAAAACCAAATTAGGACATTTTGGTGTATCAAACCAAATAAAAGTGGGTTTTAGGGGGAAAATAAAATCATACAAAAGTTTAATATGATCAATTTAAAGGAATAGCACACCCAAAAATTATGTCATCATTTACTCACCCTTGTGTCGTTAAAAACCTGTAGGACTTTCTTCAGTGGAACACAATATAATTAATTTAATGAATGTCTCATTGAATGAGCTCAATACAATGGCTGTACATAGTAACTTGGTTTAAAGCTTTATAAAGCACCAAGAAGTGCCATACAACTCGTGCATCATATTCCAAGTCTTCTGAAGCCATATGATCACTTATTAGATCTTATTTAAGACTTTATTTGCTCTCAAATCAAATCAGATAATTAATAGAGTCCATAAACTGTGCATGAGGGTAAGTAAATGACAGAATTTTCATTTTAGGTGAATGGATCGGCACAAAAACGCTACTTTTGTAAGATAACAATGTATTGTTTAGATGGTGAAATATGTCTGCCAGCACATGTTAAATGTTTTTTTATAAGGTGCAAGCACAGTTTCATCCTGGGGCTTTTTCTGTGTGCATTAATGGAGTGTGTGTGTCTTTTACAGAGAAATGTGTTTATGGGATGTCAATGATGGACGTTGTATTGAGTTCACAAAGCTGGCCTGTGCACACACCGGTATACAGGTAATACAGCCACATACACATTTATTTACATATCTAATTATATAAGACATATCACAGACTTTTGTTGTTTGTTGAAAAAATACTTATATTTTTATTATTTATTATATTACTTATATTGTATTATTTTTATATTATTTATTATTACTTATAATAATGAATATATTTATAGGCGGATGCTATTATGCTTTTATTGTTGTAGTCTGTTGTTTTTTTTTAGTTACAGTTGTGCAAAAAGGCATAAATTAAACAATTATTAAACATCGGTTCTGCATATCTGTACTTGGACATTTCATAAACTACAGAAAACATCATTTTCAGAACATAATTTTTTCAAACACTTCTCTCTCTCCTGCTCTGTTTCTGTAGTTTTATCAGTTCACCATCGGCACACAGAGGGAGGGACGTCTCCTGTGCCACGGACATTACCCAGAAATCCTAGTGGTGGACGCCACCAGTCTGGAGGTCTTGTACTCGCTGGTATCCAAGATTTCACCTGACTGGATCAGTTCTATGAGCATAGTTCACTCACACCGCACGCAAGGTAATGGACGCCATTATGACGAGAAAAGAATGATGTTGTTCATGGTCATAGGAAAACAGAAGCTGTTTTTATGGGTGATCTAAAAGGAATATTTCATGCATAATACAGTGTTTACATGGCGCAAAGAACCAGAAACTCCATCTAGAAAAGTAGTTCTGCCTCAAAAGCACGATTTAGACAATTTTACAGTTCAAAATAACAAATAACAACATCTTTAATTGAATAATAAATTTGTGTGTGTGTATGTGTGTGTGTTTCAGAGGACACAGTTGTAGCTATATCTGTTACTGGTATTCTGAAAGTGTGGATTATCACCGATGATGTCAGCAGAATGCAGGTGAATGCTCAACTGTATATTTCGATGATCATACACTCATACTGTATAGATGGATATAATGAAATGTGTCTTGCTACTGGTGCTTCTCCCTGGACAATCTCATTGTAGAGTGTTTGTGTGTGTGTGTTTATCAGGATCTGGATCCGGTGTTTGAGGAGGAATCAAAGCCGATCTACTGTCAGGGTTGCCAGAGTATTTCCTTCTGCACTTTCACACAGCTCTCCCTGTTGGTGGTGTGTTCAAAGTACTGGAGGGTGAGTGTGGGAATGTATGAATGTGTGTTTATGCATTCAGTTTTTTTTTTTTTTTGGTATAATTTATAATGATTCGTGTTTGTGTTGTAGGTGTTTGATGCTGGTGATTTCTCTCTTCTTTGTTCGGTCCCGAGTGAGAACAATCAGTCTTGGGCAGGAGGAGAATTTATCGCTGCTGATAAAGTGATTATATGGACTGAAGATGGATGCAGCTACATTTACAAACTACCAGCCAGGTAACAAAGCAACATCTATCTACTAGGGATGTGTGGAACTTTGAAGTGGACTAGTTGACTTGTCTAAAAAGAAACCAACCTTCAGAAAACAAAAAAATAAAAAAATGTGTTTATGCAACGCATTTAAAATACTTAATCTATTCCAAATCTGACACTAAATTCCACTGAAAAGGGACATTTATCTGCAACATGCTTGCCTTGCATTATAATCATTTTATATTAAATATAGAACATGACACACACATTCACTGAATCAACGTTAATGAATATTTAACACTGGTAGAAACTACCTACAAATAACCACACACCTCCAAACTACTTAAACATGACAACACTTCTTAACTACCAACAAATAACCACTCACTTCCAAACTACCTACACATGACAACACTTCCAAACTACCTACAAATAACCACACAATTCCAAACTACCTACACAAGACAACACTTCCTAACTACCAACAAATAACCACTCACTTCCAAACTACCTACACATGACAACACTTCCTAACTACCTACAAATAACCACACATTCCAAACTACCTACACATGACAACACTTCCAAACTACCTACAAATAACCACACACTTCCAAACTACCTACACATGACAACACTTCCTAACTACCAACAAATAACCACTCACTTCCTAACTACCTACAAATAACCACACACTTTCAAACTATCTACAAATAACCACACATTCCAAACTACCTACACATGACAACACTTCCAAACTACCTACAAATAACCACACACTTCCAAACTACCTACACATGACAACACTTCCTAACTACCAACAAATAACCACTCACTTCCAAACTACCTACACATGACAACACTTCCTAACTACCAACAAATAACCACTCACTTCCTAACTACCTACAAATAACCACACACTTTCAAACTATCTACAAATAACCACACATTCCAAACTACCTACACATGACAACACTTCCAAACTACCTACAAATAACCACACACTTCCAAACTACCTACACATGACAACACTTCCTAACTACCAACAAATAACCACACACTTCCAAACTACCTACACATGACAACACTTCCTAACTACCAACAAATAACCACTCAATTCCAAACTACTTACACATGACAACACTTCCTAACTACCAACAAATAACCACTCACTTCCAAACTACCTACACATGACAACACTTCCTAACTACCAACAAATAACCACACACTTCCAAACTACCAACACATGACAACACTTTCTAACTACCAACAAATAACCACTCACTTCCAATCTACCAACACATGACAACACTTTCTAACTACCTACAAATAACCACTCACTTCCAAACTACCAACACATGACAACACTTTCTAACTACCAACAAATAACCACTCACTTCCAAACTACCAACACATGACAACACTTCCTAACTACCTACAAATAACCACTCACTTCCAAACTACCAACACATGACAACACTTTCTAACTACCAACAAATAACCACTCACTTCCAAACTACCTACACATGACAACACTTCCAAACTACCTACACATGACAACACTTCCTAACTACCAACAAATAACCACTCACTTCCAAACTACCAACACATGACAACACTTCCTAACTACCTACAAATAACCACTCACTTCCAAACTACCAACACATGACAACACTTTCTAACTACCAACAAATAACCACTCACTTCCAAACTACCTACACATGACAACACTTCCAAACTACCTACACATGACAACACTTCCAAACTACCTACAAATAACCACTCACTTCCAAACTACCTACACATGACAACACTTCCTAACTACCTACAAATAACCACTCACTTCCAAACTACCTACACATGACAACACTTCCTAACTACCAACAAATAACCACTCACTTCCAAACTACCTACACATGACAACACTTCCTAACTACCAACAAATAACCACTCACTTCCAAACTACCTACACATGACAACACTTCCAAACTACCTACACATGACAACACTTCCAAACTACCTACAAATAACCACTCACTTCCAAACTACCAACACATGACAACACTTCCTAACTACCTACAAATAACCACTCACTTCCAAACTACCAACACATGACAACGCTTCCTAACTACCAACAAATAACCACTCACTTCCAAACTACCAACACATGACAACGCTTTCTAACTACCTACAAATAACCACACACTTCCAAACTACCTACACATGACAACGCTTCCTAACTACCAACAAATAACCACTCACTTCCAAACTACCTACACATGACAACACTTCCTAACTACCTACTCTTATAGTAGGTACACTCTTATACTTTTTACACATACTCTTTCAAATTACCTTGATAACCTCACTACCCAAGAACCAGTTAAATCTTTCAACAAATGACCACACACACACGCACGCACACACGCACCCTTTATCTGAGCATGACCACATCCTTTCAGACCAATGGACCCTTTTCACAGACCTTTTATGACGCGTTTCCGTCTTCTTCAACAAAGTAAATGTAGCAAATTTTTTTATATTTCAAATTTGTAAAATATTTAGTGTAAATGTATAACATTGTACTGTGTATTATATTACACTGGAATACGTATTTAAAAATCAGTTACCATTGCTGCGATGAGGCATCTTAACACAGCTGCTGAGGGAGTGACAGAAAATGTGGCCTGTTTCTCTCTTCTTACTGATGTTGTCCAGTGCTGTATATTTTTATCTTCTTTTGCAAAGCTGTGAAAGCATAATTGTTGATTTTTTCTTTTGCTGTTAGAACAAACGGGTAAGCAAACATGTAATTTTCTCTGGTCCCCCATTCATCGCCAATTCGAGTTTAGCTAACTATGATGACTAACTATTAGAGAGGTCAGAGCTACAGTCAGCAGTATGTGTGTTACAGCTGTATCCCGGCGAGTGAACATTTCCGCACTAATGTGGGGAAGACGACGGAAGGTTCCATTCCTCCTCTGGTGTACAGCATAGCAGACCGTGCTGACAAACAGGTCAGCCACACACACACACACACACACACATGTTGGTGCAGCTATCATTATGAGGACTCTCCATAGACATAATGATTTTAATACTGTACAAACTATAGATTCTATCCCCTAACCCTAACCCTACCCCTAAACCTAACCCTAACAAAAAACTTTCTGCATTTTTACATTTTCAATAAAACATAGTTTAGTATGTTTTTTAAGCGATTTAAATTATGGGGACACTAGAAATGTCCTCATAAACCATATTTATAGCATAATACCCTTGTAATTACCAGTTTATAACCTAAGAAAGTCCTCGTAAACCACCCAAACCTGCCCACACTCACACACACACACACACACACACACACAAACCCGCCCACTCTCTCTCTCACACACACACACACACACACACACACACACACACACACACACACACATATTATGAGGTGTGATGTATAGTGTGTAGGTAGCCATACACTAGCTTGTACATTCAAAACTTATTTTAACGCTGATTTAAAGTCACCGTGAAACACTTCACAACCCATATATTACATTTAAAATTTAAATTATGTGGACTAATTAATTGTTCACAATAAGACCATGAACATGCATTATGGAAGTATATAGGGTCCATCTTAGAAACCTAAAGCTCTTGTGTTTATAAACACAATGCGTTTTAGTTTAGTTTTTGTGTCAACATTAGTAAATGTGTTTGAAATTGTGTAAAAATGTTGTGTAAAAAAGGTTTGCCCGGTCCTGTTTCTTTGTTTGCTGTTTGTATAGTATTTTGTGCCTGTATGTTTTATTTATGATTTACTCTGTCTGTTGTTGTCTCCCCTTCTACACCCCGCCCCAGCCGCAGGAGGGGTGGGAGGGGCAGTGTGTTGTGGTGTGTCTCCCTGACAATGGTTGTGATCTGGAGCTCTACACTCCTGAATTGCAATACAGCCAGCGGCCTCTAGAGGCACCAGTAAGCCCAACTGACAGTAAGACGCAGATACGCCAGCTGGCGTTACCAGCAGGGGGAGCTCTTGACACATTTTATGCATCATAAATACTAAATGCTTACTATAATATAATTAATATTTTTTTATTGTGATATTGACAGTTTTATTTGACAGTTGTAAAAATAAGTTCCATGTAAAATGTATTTCACATTATTGATTTCGTAACAGGATTGTGATGTCACAATAACAGGGTTCCCACAGTCATGTGAGGATTTTTAAAATGTATTTTCCAGGCCTGGCAAAGTCAATTAATGCAATTTTAAATGTAATGAAATTTCTATAATGAATGTTAATTTTTCTAGCTATGCTCTGCTCTAAAAATTTCAAACGCTAAATATTGCTCTTGGATTAAATAAAATTTGTTCGCAAGCCATAGTAGTCTGATTTGTGAGCAAAAGTCGTTTCTTCCAATGGATCGGTCAAACCAGTTGAGCAATATATTTGCATTGATTTTGCTGGTGAAAAAAAAGAAGTATGGAAGCCGGTTTCTGCCATAGTTGATTAAAAATTAGGTTTTGTAAGTCATAATAATGACATTTTAAGTCATTATGAGTTGTGATACGAGTGTGTGATAATGACTTAGTTTCTCATAATTAAGAGGTAATGTTATAACGTTGAGAAAAAAATTCTCAAAATGACTTGGTATCTCATACTAATGAGAAACTTTCTCATAGTCATTACAAGTCATAATAATTAATTATTATTGATTAATATGAGAGTGATTATTACAAGAAAGGTTTTTATTATCTTGAGATAGTAAGTCATTATTATGAGAAAATTAGGAATATTATAATATGATATTCATTATAATATCATATTCATTATATCATCTTAATAATTACTTAAAATTATTATTATGACTTACTGAATCACATTTTTGAATCAACTGTGGCAGAAACCAGCGTACTTAATCGATTAGTTCACCCAAAAATGAAAAATCAGTCATTGTTTACTCACTCCTGTGTTGTTATAACTCTATGACTTTCTTTCTGAACACAAAGGGAGAAATTGTGCATTAATGTTGTGGTCAGTGATGTCATACAATGGCAGTTTATGGTGACCACCTCTTCAAGCTTCAAAAGAACACAAAAGTATAATTCAGAAGTCTAATAAATTATTCATGAGACTCATGATTGTTATGAAAGCATACGATAAGATTTGGTGAGAAACAAACTGAAATCTAATGTATTATTTAGTGAAAATGTTCACTGACCGTTGATCTCATGTGCACGTTCATGACAGGACACGAGAGCAACAGTTCACACAGCATCCTCGTGACGTTGGGGCGTTCAAGCAAAACTCGTTTATCTAAAAACAGGTCCAACACAGCGATAGTGACAACAGAACACAACACATCTGCACACAAAACAGAGAACAGAACTTACTGATCATGTCTGAAGAGTTTGTAGTTGAAGAATTGATGCATTTCTATGTCCAGCCTTATTATTTTGAGTGTTCAGTAATCAAACAGAAACATAGAGGAGGTATATTTTCTATGTTAATCAGAGTTTTTGTCCTAACTTGACGGCAAATGACACGTGATAAAAGGAATATTTTCTATGTTAATCAGAGTTTTTGTCCTAACCAGCTGTGACGAGTGACGGTACATTCTATCGATCGCTTGTTTTTTGTTTGTTTTTTAAATCGCACGGATGTCCATACACTGTGAGCTGGGACCGGTCCAAAAACTTTCAAAAAAATATAATTTAGTTCTGTTCTCTGTTTTGTGTGCAGCTGTGTTGTGTTCTGCTGTCACTATCGCTGTTTTTAGATAAACAAAACGAGTTTTCGCTTGAACGCCCCAATGTCGCGAGGGGACTGCGTGAACTGTTGCTCTCGTGTCCTATCATGAACGCACACAGGAGATCAACGGTCAGTGAACATTTTCACTAAATAATACATTAGATTTCAGTTTGTTTCTCACCAAATCTTATCGTATACTTTCATAACAATCATGAGTCTCATGAATAATTTATTAGACTTCTGAATTATACTTTTGTGTTCTTTTGAAGCTTGAAGAGGTGGTCACCATAAACTGCCATTGTATGACATCACTGAGCACAAAATGTTTTCATAATTTCTCCCTTTGTGTTCAGAAAAAGAAATCAAGTCATATCGGGTTACGACAACAATGACTGAATTTGCATTTTTGGGTGAACTAATCCTTTAAGCGTCATTGTGAATATCGCAATGATTTTAATGCACTTTTTTTTTGGGCTTTTAAATTTCTTGCAAATCTAGAGAATGAGAGCGTTAAGGCAAAAAAAAATAATATAACTAGTTATTCGTTTTTGGCAGTATCGCCCAGATTTAACCACAAAGTCTTAGAAATGTATGTGTCAAAAGGTGTGGGAACCCTTTAATGAGCTTGTGATGTCATAATTATATAGCATTGCATCAGTGAATTTGATTGGATGTCTTGAGAGCTCCCTGTGGCGTTCCTGCGTCCATCTTGCGGTCTGTTTGATAGTCAGTTTGCTCCACTCACTCTGATTCGCTAATTCTCATGCTCCTCCCACTAAACACGACCAATCACTGACTCCCGTTCATCGGTCTTCACGTGGTGAAGATGCATGCAAAGTCCCTGAGCTTCTTTAGTCGCTTCAGCTTCTTAAAGCGCTAGGCTGAACGAGCTAGCATGCTAATTGCTAATCTGACAGATTTAGCCAGCTAGTAAAAGACAAATAAAGCAGGTTGTTCATAGATTCGGCCCTGTTTGGTTTGCTAGTTTTTGAAGTCTTAGTTTTTTAGACAAACTTAATGCAAGAAATAATCGAATTTACTGAGTTGTCTGTTAACATGTATTTAATGGAATGTTTAATTATTGTCCAGTTAAATATAACTGAAGTTATTTATGTAATTAATAAAACCATTGATATTTAATGTCATTTTTCGACATGATTAATTGGACATAATATTATTAGTGTTGTAAGACCATCACCGGGAAGTGTAATGTGTCCTTGTTTCTACTCATTTTATTTCTCTGGTTGTTTTTCTGTTTTATTAACTGATCTGTCTCTTATTCTCTTATTCTTTTATTTTAGTTTGAAGTGTGTAGAAGTGCCTGTGTGTAGTTATTAGCATGTTTTAATGTGTGGGTTTGGATGTGTGCACTTATACTTGTGTGTGTTTGTGTGAGTGTGTGTTTATCGTTAAAAGAAAGCTCATTGGTGGAACTTTGCAAAGACAGGTTGCAATGAATATTTCAGAGTACATACAGCTCTCGTATGTATCAATATTACACATTTAAAAGGGTCATTTCAACATCAAATCATACCGCAAACGACACCGTATTAAAGGGTTAGTTCACCCAAAAATGAAAATTCAGTCATTGTTTACTCACCCCTGTGTTGTTGTAACCCGATATGACTTGATTTCTTTTTCTGAACACAAAGGGAGAAATTGTGAAGAAATGTTGTGCTCAGTGATGTCATACAATGGCAGTTTATGGTGACCACCTCTTCAAGCTTCAAAAGAACACAAAAGTATAATTCAGAAGTCTAATAAATTATTCATGAGACTCATGATTGTTATTAAAGTATACGATAAGATTTGGTGAGAAACAAACTGAAATCTAATGTATTATTTAGTGAAAATGTTCACTGACCGTTGATCTCCTGTGCACGTTCATGATAGGACACGAGAGCAACAGTTCACACAGTCGTCCTCGTGACATTGGGGCGTTCAAGCAAAACTCGTTTATCTAAAAACAGATCCAACACAGCGATAGTGACAACAGAACACAACACAGCTGAATTATACTTTTCACCATCATCACTAAATTGGCTAATGTCCCCATTTCTCAGCCATAAACCTGCATGAACTGATAATCGCCCTTCTCACAGGAAACAGATGCTCATGTTTAAATGCTCACAGCTCTAGCAGTCACATACAGATGCTGCTTCCATAACAGCACACCTTAGATTTTACCCAGAGGTTCATAGACGGCTTGTGAGCTTCTGCAGTCGATAGTACGGCTAACAGGCAGAGCCAGAGATTGTGTTTTGAGATCTCTCTTGAACTGTGGATATTTTGTGTGTAACGTTTCTATGATTGGTCTACTGCAGCTTCTGATTTGTCCGCCGGTCACACGGTTCTTTTTCGGTCGGAGGGAGCCGTTCCACAAACTACTGATTCAGGGAGATTCTGCGGGCAGACTGACGGTGTGGAGCATTCCGGAAACATCTCCCTTACAGCCGCTGTCATCCGCTGCAGGTACTGAAGTCTATTTAATATGGTCATATTGTGGAAAACAGAATTTTCTTGCTCTTTTGAAATTATAAAGCTTGAAAATGTTTGAAAATTGTGTTTTCCATGCCTTGATATTAAAGAAACAGTTCATCCCATAATGAAAATTCTCTCATCATTTACTCACCCTCATGCCATCCCAGATGTGTATGACTTTCTTTCTTCTGCGGAACACAAACAAAGATTTTTAGAAGAATATCTCAGCTCTGTAGGTCCATACAATGCAAGTGAATGGTGGCCAGAACTTTGAAGGTCCAAAAAGCACATAAAGGCAGCATAAAAGTAATCCAGTGGTTTAATCCATGTCTTCAGAAGCGATATGATAGGTGTGGATGAGAAACAGATCAATAGTTAAGTCCTTTTTTACTATAAATCTCCACTTTCACTTTCACATTCTACTTTTGTTTTTGACGATTCACATTCTTTGCGCATATCTCCACCTACTGGGCAGGGAGAAGAATTTATTATAAAACAGGACTGAAATATTGATCTGTTTTTCAACCACACCTATGCATATGGCTTTGCACTGTAATCAGATTACAGTAACAAGTTACTTTGTAACGCGTTACACCCAACACTGATAATGGGTAAGCACATAAAGGTCTTTATGGACAAAGCTTCCCCCTGTGTCATGTTCTGTTAAAACGGTGTTAGATATTAGGATATAAACTTGCCTTGTTTTGTAAACTGGCACTTAATGTACAATGTGTACAGCACTTTATGCATGCGTCAAGTGTGGGGAAGTGTGATCGAGCTTCAAATCATGATCGCGCTATCTAGACTGCAGATGTCAAGATTTATAGTGAAAACGGAGTTACTATTTGGTCTGTTCGCACCCAAAACCGATTGGATCGCTTCAGAAGACACGGATTAAATCACTGGAGTCGTATAGAGTACTTTTATTCTTCCTTTATGCCTTTTTTTTTTTTTTTTTTTGTACAAATGACTGAGAAAAATCAGTTGAATCTCCAGCAAAAATAACGATATTATGATATTACCATGATAAAAATACTCATAAAATTGTGGTCACACCGCCCACCCCTGGTTTGCATGATCTCTTCCTAGTCTGTTTGGTTTTCAAATAATACAGGACTCATGATGGAATAAAGTACATGTGAGTGAAAAGGCATGTGAGGTGCCAGATTGGATTCATTTGACTGTGTCATGTAAAGAAGTCTCTAGCATCTGGCAGTACAATGTCGCCCTCTGCTGCTTGGATTCAGTACTGCAGCTATAGTACTGACCTCTGGTGGCCACACAAAGTACTACATATACTGACTTGAAATGAGTTTTGTAGACAAACATAAAGTGTGCCTATATGTGAATTTGCAGTGTAATTTGGAGTGGATAGTGAAGGAAAAGCAGTGATCAGATGTATAGCATTCATGTGAACTCCATCAATGTTGTTTATAAACCATCCCAGGATACTCCTCATGAAGTTGAGAATGTGTATTCAAACTTTTGAAATATCGTATTTTTCTCTCTCTTCTCTTCTCAGAGCTCCAGGTTTCTCTCAGCATCAGTCTGCAGGAGGCGTTTGATAAGTTAGCTCCTTCTCCGGCGGGCATCATTGACCAACTGAGTGTTCTGTCCGGCTCTAACGACCCCATCAAAGTGACGGCCAGCGTTTATATCCCGTCTCAGGGGCGACTGGTGTGCGGACGGGAAGATGGCAGCATCATACTGGTTCCTGCTACACAGACGGCCATCGTTCAGCTACTGCAGGGAGAACACATGCTGCGCAGAGGTGAGAAATCACAGATGCATCCCAGGGTTTAGCATTGTATGAAAAATGCTAAGTTCTTTGGTTCTTTATTCATCTCTCTCTGTGTAGGTTGGCCGCCTCATCGTACCCTCAGAGGTCACAGACAAAAGGTCACGTGTCTGCTGTACCC